>NC_137813.1:28902805-28922805 GCF_963921795.1 Nannobrachium achirus | reverse complement strand
ACCACTTGAGCCGTCGTTACCTAATAAAATTGACCTTTCATTCTGTACTTAGTCTGCTCTTTTTCCCCTTTGCACCAAACCTTTTTGCCTAAAATAGCCAATCTACAACACCTTGCGCTGCGAGGCATTGTGAGATTGTAGATCTGCTATTTTTTGCTAAAATACTCAGAATATGGACGTTAGGGTTCAAGTCGTTAATATAAAAAAGGAGAAGAAAAAAGTTTCTATCACACAAGATTTGGAGGACCCCCTGTAGTAACTCTGAGAACCCCCTAGGGGTCCTGGACCCCCTCTTGAAGACCCCTGCACTAGAGATGCTCCTGAGGGGGTGATAAACGAATAAGTCTTTATGTGTTCCATTATTGATCATGTCATTGTTGCTAATCATCCTGATCAGCTGATTGGCTCTGAAGGTGACTTGTAATCAGTCGGTGATACCTTCCTGTGCTTTTGTTCCATATTCCATCCATGAGTGGTGTGGTGGTGGATATTTCATTGGCTGAATGATATGTTTCCACGGGTTTATGATTGGGTGATGTTTGTATTTGCACATCCTTCAGTCGTTCCGGGGGTGGGCTCAAGTGTGTCTCTGGTTCATCCCCCCTGTAGTTCTTGTTTTTTAGTTTTTTTAACTTTCAAGCAAGTCCATCCTCCATCCACTGCATGGGACGGAAGGAAGGAAGGAAGGAAGGAAGGAAGGAAGGAAGTTGTGAAAGAAAGCAGGAAGCTGCTGTGGAACACAAAGAAGGAAGAAAGGTAGTAGTCGGGGGCGTTAGGGAGATAACATGGTCATTTCGTGCTAATTTTGCACAGATGTAGCCCAGGGCATTTTGCTAGGGCGCCCGAGTCAGCGACCTTCGGGGTCGCGACAGCGGCTAAATCAAGTTGGGCTCCCATCGACTTTCTATACAGGAGGAAAATACCCAGAAAACGATGGTTTAGTGATGAAAAGTGATGAGTCATCACTTTTCACAGTTTTGTGGGCATTTTCTGGGGCCATTTATAGCCCAAGGAATGTTTTTTGTGCAAAACAAATGCTTGCAAAGGATTCAGCATCATGACAAACCCCTAGTTAGACCCCTCACATCCTACTTAAAGCAGATTTATTTCTGGGTATTTTCCTCCTGTATACAAAGTCGATGGGAGCCCAACTTGATTTGGCTGCTGTGGCAACCCCAAAGGTCGGCGGCTCGGGCGCCCTAGCTAAATCATTAGAGCATGCCCTGGGCTACATCTGTGAAAAATTCGGTGCTCTTAGACTGATTAGCACGAAATATCCCTAACGCCCCCGACTATAGGTACTAGGTAGGTAGATGGAAGGAAGGGTGGCCGGTCCTTCCAGAACATTCACTAAGGTGTGTCCATGTGTTCAGGGCTGAGACTGGGTCCCGTTGGACGTGGAGAGCAGCCTGCTCTTTTCCTTTGAGGAGCCTCGTCTCTGTAGGACGCCGCCGCTCCCGCTGCTCCCCACCACGGCCACGCTCCCTCCTCCGTCTCCTCGCTCCCTGTCCCTCTCCCGCTCTCGCTCGCGTTCCCGGTCGACGCCGCCGCCTTCAGACCGGCGGGAATTCTGCCGCGTGGGGGTGGTGGGCTGAGAGGTCAGCTGGCCGTTCTTCTCGTCTTCTCGTGTGGCGGAAGGGGGAGGGAGGGAGGGGGTGGGGGGGTTGATGAGGCAGAGGAGAGATTTAACAGAGAAAGAGTGTAAAAGAAGGTGAAGCGGTCCAAGATAAAAGTAAGAAAGGAGACTGATAATAAGTTTGTTCATGAGCCATGACTAACAGCAAAAGAGCGAAATCAATTCCAGCCAAAATCAGTGTGTGTGTGTGTGTGTGTGTGTGTGTGTGTGTGTGTGTGTGTGTGTGTGTGTGTGTGTGTGTGTGTGCGTGCGTGTATGTGTGGGTATACGCATTACAACTCACCAGCCAGTGCCAGCACAGAAGGCTGATCATGAGTACTTAGAAGCTGAGCCTGAATGGTCTCTACTACTCTCTTGAACCTCCGACTGGGACCTGAGGAGAGAGGAGATAAATGCAACCTGAGAATGAAAACAGGCTCAGGGATGTGCTGTTTCGCAGTCTTTTGATTCAGAACAGACCTGATATTAGAGTGAAGGTCACGCTGTAGATTCCCAACTCTCTCCTGCCTTCCCTCTCTCGTTCCCTCTCTCGCTCCCTCTCTCGTTCCCTCTCAACCTCAGAGAAGTTGATATCCACCTGCCAATCAAACATAAAAGAGATATATTACAACATGATGAACACTTAACACATGGGTGACTAACAGGTCATTTTGGCAGATTTTGAGATCGCAAAGTGCAATAACTCTCCCCGTGAAGGTCTCAGAAATGTCCCCTTCCATGACTTTTCCTAAATACTCAAGATATATGTTCTCGTTTTTTTCCTCCTTCTGAAACATTTCCTAAGTATGAAATAATATACAATTATACCACTCTGACTGCATTTATAGGTCAAATTGACAGGTAAATTCTTTAAAAAAAAAATGCCCAGGAGAGTAACACCTCTTCCCCTGCTGCCAGCAGGGGTTCTATTGTCAATAGAACAACAGACAATAGAACCCCCGCTGGCAGCAGGGGAGGAGGTGTTGTTCTCCTGGGCAAAAAGGGAGAGAATTTACCTGTCAATTTGACCTATAAATGCAGTCAGAGTGGTAGTTTTTTATTTTCAGTCACCCGAGTGTTAATTAAAATAATGAAGTATAAATACTTCATTATTAATGAAGTAACCAGACTAAAAAGTGTTTTTTTTTAAATGAAAATAAAGCAATTGAAGCTAAAACAAGGTGATGATAAATACCTGGAACTTGACAGGTTTCTGGAAGACAGAGGGACCACCAGAGGACTTATACTCCGCCCGGAAACTGGTCTGAGACACCACACTGTGGCTGAGGGATGGGATCTGGAGGCCAGGCCAGGTGGGGGGAGGTACATGGTTGGATAAGAGATCAAAGAAAGGTAAGAGTTCTATACAGCGAGAGTTTCAGTAGGTACTGTAGTAAGGATGATGCACCTGATTCGAATGTTATCATCAGATACCATCAGAGATTATCACGTCTTATTAGACGATATTATCCAGCTAGTAGGGCCATGCTCTGCCGACTGAAGCGCTTATCACCCGAGTGTATCGACATGCTCTACAGACTGAAGAGAAGAGCAAAAAAAAGGGAATCACCTCTGCTCAGTCAGCAGAGCATGGCCCTTCTCCCTGGATAATATCGTCTGATAAGAAGTGATAATCGCCGAGGATATCGGATGATAACGTCCGAAGCGGGTGGATGATGTGCCATACCACAAATGTTCTTTTCAATTCGATACAAAGTAGCACCGGGGCTAGTATATCCCCATAACAAAACCGATACTTTACAGTAAAAAGTGTTAACACGCAAAAGGGTAATATTTCTATTTCTACAAGTAAAATCTGTAAATGTGAACATCAAGAAAATTATTATTATTATTATTATTATGGGCATGAAATCATCATCATCATCAACATTGAAAAACCTATTAATTTAACTCCCCTAATGTTTTTTTTTGTTGTGATTAATAAGTTTTATTGCTTTCAGTTTTTAACATTCACATTTGAAGAAATGCTGAACATGTCTTTACAAAACAATATCACAAAAAGAAAATGAAATAAATGAAAATAGCGGAAATAGACACGTCACTCACTCCATGACATGAAAAACACACATGAAAAAAACACAATGGAAATTATTTCCATTCAGCTTTTCTAATGAAATGTATGTCAAACTAACTGGATGGAGACCCAGATGTTGGTTAGAGAGCAGAAACACTCACGGACAGGAAGGCGTGGACAATATCGGCCTTGATAGAGCTGAGAGGTTTGTCTCTGATCACAACAAAGATTTGTTCCTCTCTCTCCAGAGTAATGAAGTTACCAAACCATGACCTCTTCGCCAATCTGAAAACAAACAAAATATTATTGTTTATTGTCATACCTCCAGACAAGGTCCCCCTATGGGATAACCAGCGCCATCTGGCGCTGCAACAGAGTAAAACTCATAAGCTCCCGTACGAGAAATATCATTTGTCGGTAGGGCTGTCAATCACAAACGAGGGCGCCGCCCCCGAGTGTATAAAAGCCCTGCGGGCTATCATAACTTCCTCTTCCGCACCTCTGCTTACCTGCAACTAGTGTCGCGAACTCAGCCATATAAGTATAATTTTCTTTAAAGTTTAGCCTAAGCGTTGACTAGGAAAGTCGGCCACTGGCCTTTAGAGATTATTCTCCTGTACGTTTCTAATTCTATTCTTCCTAACAGTTCGGTCTTTTTCTTCACTTTCGCTTTGAGTCTTTACTTCTTCTCTGTACGTTCTGCCACGTGTCTCCCTGCCTTAGCTTAGCTTCGCTTAGCTTCGGTTAGCTCACGATGGCAGCTCGTCGACCTACAGTTAGCAGCCTGCTAGCTAGGGTACCGAAGAAGTGCGGCCTTCCCAGCTGCAAAGGCCTCATCGCCAATGAAGATACACATCCGTTCTGCATTGTCTGCATGGGGGTAGGACACGCCTTGGCCTCTCTGTCCCCTCCGGCCCCGGCCACGGGGGTGAACTGTGCTGAATGCCTCCAGTACGATGTTCCAGCCCTCGAGGCACGATGCGAGATCGCTGCCGCAGGCTACGGCCTTCACACCACGGTCTCCGCCGGAACCCTCCCAGACACCTCTCCTCGTGTGCCGGACAGCGCTGTACGCCACAGCGCTGCTTCTCGCCACGTGGTTAGGCCTCCAGCGGCCTCGCCCTCTGCTAGCTTCGGTAGCCCCGTTGCTAGCGGGTCTGCGGCCCCTGTTTCCACTGCTGTTTCTCCGACGGGCTCGACTGGTGCCGTGCCCAAGAAGAGAACATGCAAGACCGCCCACGTTGTTTCTCCGCCAGCTACAACTTGGACCGTCCCCCCCAAGGAATTCCACCCTCTAGTCGTCGGTGACATTCCTCTCTCCTTCTCCGTCCCCCAGCTACGGGCTATGCGGCCACCTAGCCCCGTCTCCTGGCATGCTAGCGACGGAGACGAACCGGAGCTAGAGGACTACGACATGGAGGAGTTGGACACGGAGGGTGAGTACTCGGAGGAGGACGAGTCCTCTTTCCCCTCCGGACAGGGCGGAGGCGCGGCCAGGGTGGTTCCTCATGCCGAGGCTTCCATCTCCGCCGCGTCCTCCCAAGCCCCTTCTGCCTCTCTCCCCCCTTCCATGCCGGCTGGGGCGAGAGGGGCAGCGGCGCAAGACCCAGACTCCATCCCCATGGACGAGCTCTCGGTGCTGGAACGCGCCACCATCCGTTGTGGCCTGGAGCTGCCACTCGGAGATGCGCCACTCGGACCACGGGCTAGGATTCCTCTCCTGGGCCAGGATTTGGAGTCCTCTCCCCCGCGTCGGATGGAAAAGCTACCACTAGTCCCAGGCTTTGCAGAGGCCCTGCATTCAACCTGGACTACACACAAGGACCCCCCCAAGCTCCCCTTCCTGGTCGATTACCGCGACTCAGAGAAGGCGGGAATCCCCTTGTGCCCTCCCATGGACAAGCTGATGGCCCAGTCCCTGGTAGGGAGCCTCAAGCCCAACCATGAGCGGACCGGTCCTGGAGGCCGGCCTCCCCTCAATCTGGCCGTGGGTAAGAAGCCTCCTGGGTTTGCCATAGCCTTTGATGACAAGCAGTCTTCAAGGGTGAGGAACTCTTACAGATCGTCCGCGCTGGCAGCCAGGACGATGAACGCCACCCAGCTGCTGCTTTCCTCCACCAGGCGCCTCCTCAGCGAGATGCGGGAGGTGCCTGACGTGTTGGTGGAGGAAATGGACAAGTCGCTGCGCATGCTGATGGACCTGAATGTCCACGCGATCGAGTGGCTTGGACATGGCATGGATTATTGCATCCAGGCGGAACGTGCCAGGTGGCTAGACAAGGTAGAGTGTCCTGGCAGTTCCGGAGAGGAGACCGGGAAGGTCCTGCAAGACCTCCCCGGACACCCTACCTCCCTCATGGGCGGTGGACTGGAGCTTCTCCGCCAGGAGGTGGCGGATAAGAAGATCACTCTGGAGCTCCTGGGAGCCACGACGGACCCCCAGGTACCCAGAAAGGAAAAGAGACAGGGACGGAGCAAGGCCCCTGGTCAGGCTGACAGGGGGCGCTCTTCCTCCAAGCAGGGGAAGCAGAACAATCCCCCTAGGACCCCCTCTTCTTCCTCCGCGGGACCCCCTCGCACTGCAGCGGGGGCTCAGGCCCGCTCTCAATCCCGCCACCCTCCCAGGCACGGGATACCGGCCAGCTCCCACAAAGCCCGTGGGAAGCCGCCGCGAAAGTGACACTGGACTCTGGCGGGGTCCCCCTGAAATTTCAGGGGACCCCCCCTTGCAAGCGCAGACGTTTGGACAATACAAACAATTTTTCTCATGCCAAGAAATTAATGTTTATTCCTCCTCTGTGCTCTCCTCCAGTGCCTGTAATAAAAAGTGTGTTGATGAAACAATGCCTGTTTATTTCGAACCCACCTGCTTTACTACAGACGACCCCATTTTGCATGAATTTAACCAGTGTAGAGAAGTCCAGGCTGGAATTTCTTTCCACTCAGAAAATATCGCTTCCTCCAGTCATGCAGACAGGTTACAAGCAGAATATTTCTCTTTGCAAAATGTTCCCAGACAAGCTAATTCCTATTCACAGTGGTATAGTCTCTCTAGTGTGCAATACCCCTCTGTCTCCACCGAGCGGCACTGTTATGCCGACTCTAGTTCAGGACAGGAGTTTGGTCTTAGCGTCAGGGAAGAAGCCAACACATATCACCCAGGGTCGGCCTCGTCTTCCCGCAAGGAAGCATATAAAGGCCTTAGCACAGGTTATAAACGTAAATACAATTCCCCGAGCAGGGGATTATGTTACTTATGCGATGAACCCTGTCCCCCGGGCTCCACGTTGTGTGTCGCATGTATTATTAACAAGCGAGGCTTCTTGGAGGTCACATGTTCGTCCCCCACCGGATACGGAAATAAGCGTACCGGAAACGGAAACGCTCTTTCCGCCGGTGACTCCGCGCCTTCCGGCCCGGCGTCTAGCGGATACGGATACGTGCCCGGATATGGAACCTTTCCCTCCCGGCCCAGTAGTTCCGCTCAGGCGGTACAACCCCAAGGCTTCTCCGTTGCTCAGCAACACGTTAGCACAGTGTGCAGAGCAATGGAAACGTTGCAATCCGAATCACTGGGTGTTTCGGACGGTGACGCGGGGTTACAGACTACAGTTCGCGAAAAAACCCTCCCTATCCAGCAAGGTTATTTATACTCGAGCCCGCGGCTTGAAGGCCGATGCCTTGAGGGAGGAGATAAGCTCACTATTGCGCAAGGGCGCTATAGTGGAGTTATCACGCGACCAGAGCCGTTTAGGCTTCTGGAGCCGTTATTTTCTGGTTCAGAAAAAAGGAGGGGGGCTGCGTCCGATTATGGACTTACGTGCTCTGAACAAGCACTTGAAAAAGTTCAAATTCAGGATGTTGACGTCAGAGTCACTGATGAAATCAGTGAGACAGGGGGATTTCCACTGTTCAGTGGACCTGAAGGACGCTTATCAGCACATCCTCATTTATCCCCCACACAGGAAGTTCCTGCGGTTCGCCTTCGAGGGGCGCCTGTACGAGTACACAGTCCTCCCTTTCGGTCTTTCTCTGAGCCCTCGGGTTTTCGTGAAAGTGACCGAGGCAGCCATTGCTCCACTGAGGCATCAGGGAGTCAGGCTGGCGAACTACATAGACGATTGGATGATTTCCGCCGCCTCCTGCTCAGAAGCGGCGCGCCATACCAATCTGGTGTTGTCACACCTGAAGGCCTTGGGTTTCAACGTCAACTTTGGCAAAAGTATGTTGTTACCCTCCCAGCAGATTTCCTTTATAGGAATATCTCTGGACTCGGCCACCATGTCCGCTCGCCTCTCCCCGGAGAGGGTGGACAGGTTTCTGGCTTGTCTCGGCTCCTTCCGACTGAACCAGATGGTCAGGTACAAGGAGTGCATGAAGTTGACTGGGCTGATGGCTTCAGCAGTGCAACTTCTGCGTCTGGGCAGGTTTCATATGAGACCTTTCCAGCGGTGGTCACTGGCGCTCAGGATTCCTTCCCTGCAAGGGTACAGGAAGGTGACAGTCAGCCAGGTCTGCATGGACGCTCTGGTCCCATGGAGGGACCAGGCGTTGTTGACAAGTGGGGTCTCCATGGGCGAAGTGGTGTCACGCAAGGTGATCACCACAGACGCCAGCCGCTCGGGGTGGGGCGCCACCCACGAGGGGCGCTCAGCCAGGGGTCTTTGGACCCAGGCCATGTTGGAGTACCACATCAACTATCTGGAATTAATGGCGATCTACTTGGCGCTCAAGCATTTTGAACCATTTCTCCGGGGTTGCCATGTCCTGGTCAGGACGGACAACACGGCGGCCCTGTATTATCTCAACAAACAGGGCGGCCTCTCCTCGCGGACGCTGGATCAGCTGGCGCGCGAGATGACCCTCTGGTGCTTGCCTCGGTTGAGGTCCATCAGAGCCTCCCATGTCCCGGGCCTTCAGAACGGCGGCGCCGATCTGTTGTCCAGGGGGGAGCCTCGTTACGAGGATTGGTCTCTCCACCCTGCGGTGGTGAGGCAGATTTTCTCCAGGTTCGGTCGACCGCGAGTCGATCTCTTTGCCTCCCAGGAGAACGCGAAGTGCCCCCTTTACTTTTCAGTGAGGGGACCTTCTCCTCTGGGGATGGACGCGTTTGCTTACGAATGGCCACAAGGTCTTCTCTACGCGTTTCCACCCCTGGAACTGATTCTTCCCACTCTGGAGAGGATCAGATGTTCCAACCAGGAGGTTCTTCTGGTGACACCATCCAGGGGAGTGTGGAGGTCTCTGATCACCCCACTGCTCTCTCAACCCCCTTGGCGGCTTCCCTTGCTCAGGGATCTGCTGCGCCAGGCAGGGGACGAGATCTTCCATCCAGACCCACGGGGCCTAGACCTGTGGGTTTGGCCCGTGAGAGGGAGAACCTGCTTGCAGCAGGCTTCTCACCGATGGTTGTAGCCACTATTCAGAGTGCTAGAGCCCCCTCTACTAGGGCTGTGTATGATGGAAGGTGGAATGCCTTTTTGGACTGGTGTGAGCTACAGGAGCCACCTGTGGTGGCTCATATAGCTTCGGCCCAGAAGGTGTTAGATTTCCTGCAGGACCGCCTGGACCTTGGTCTGGCGTTCTCTACACTGAGGGGTTATTTAGCGGCTATTGATGCCTGCCACCTGGGGGTGGCAGGCAAAGGCCTTTCTAAAATCCCTGAGGTGGTCCAGTTCATGCATGGTGTGGACCATTTGAGACCTGTGACCAGAGCCTTGTTTCCTGTTTGGGATCTACAAGTGGTTCTTGAGGGCCTTTGCAAGGCACCCTTTGAACCGATTGGGAGAACCTCTTTGAAACATTTAAGTTTCAAAACAGCTCTTTTGCTTGCCTTGTCTACGGCTAAGCGTGTGAGCGACCTTCATGCGCTCTCTGTGAGCCCTGATTGTATGAGGTTTCTCAATAATGACTCCAAGGTTCTTCTTAAACCTCATTTGAGTTTTATTCCTAAGAACCGAGTGGTCCCGAAGGAACCTGTTGTTTTGACGGCTTTCCATCCTCCTCCGTTTGCATCAGAGGAGGATAGGCGTCTTCATTGTCTTTGTCCAGTTAGGGCCCTGAAGGCCTACTGTGATAGGACGGTGGACAGCAGGTCTACTTCTCAGCTTTTCGTGGTCATGAATGCCCGTCAACGGAAAGCGGTGTCCAAACCCACTCTGTCGAGATGGCTTGTGGATGCTATTAGGTTGGCTTACACCCGGTCTGGGTCTGAAGTGCCGGAAGCACTTAAGGCCCACAGTACTAGGGGTGTGTCTACCTCTTGGGCTTTGTCCAAAGGTGTCTCCATTGAGGAGATTTGTGCAGCGGCGAATTGGTCTTCGCCGTCTACCTTTGCGACCTACTATCACCTGGACGTTGCGCCCTCTGCTATGGCGCATACGGTTCTGGGTGCTGCTGCCCTTCCTACTATGTAGTGGGGCGGCTCTCTCCCCTTCCTGAGATAGCATGTTGCTGTCTCTAGGATACGTGGGGGGACCCTGAGTTTTTCCCTTATATTATTGCAATTTTATAAGGTAGACCTGTGTCTGCCCTTAGTGCATAAGGCAGGCTTCGGTCTGTCAGGGTCTTTTTCTGTCTGAACACGCCCAGGCCCTGTGGGTCTGGGTCGGATCAGTCCTGAAAGGGGTCACGTCGGTTGACAGGACCTCCTTTCCGGGTGTGGTCGGTGTGCACGACAGTCTTGTCGGTTCATGACTTCTCGGGGAGTATATGAGTCCCATAGGGGGACCTTGTCTGGAGGTATGACAATAAACGTATAGGTTCCGAACGGAACCATGTTTATTTAATACCGGAGGACAAGGTCCCCCGAATAAAGCCCCTCGGTTCGCTAGTTGCGGGCGCAGAGGTGCGGCTTTAGAGGAAGTTATGATAGCCCGCAGGGCTTTTATACACTCGGGGGCGGCGCCCTCGTTTGTGATTGACAGCCCTACCGACAAATGATATTTCTCGTACGGGAGCTTATGAGTTTTACTCTGTTGCAGCGCCAGATGGCGCTGGTTATCCCATAGGGGGACCTTGTCCTCCGGTATTAAATAAACATGGTTCCGTTCGGAACCTATACGTTTAGGCATTATTTTATTACAGGATGCATACAGTACTGCCACCAGGTGGCCATAGATCCAAGGGCTAATTTTAGATTCAAACAACTCTCAGAGTTAAACAAACACTTTTTTTGTTGCAGCTTTTAATTCTAATCCAGTGAATCCAAACGTACTGTAGATTTCCAACTTGTTTGGACATGTTTCCTTTGCATGCTGTACTGTGCTGTTCTAATCTGTTCTGCTCTATTGTGTTTTGTGTTGGGTTCTCTTGCCAGCGATGTAGATGCTCAATCCTGCTACTCCATGGTTGAGCTTATACTGTATGTATTGTAGACAGTGTTGGGCAGTAACGAATTACTAATAATATATTACTGTAATATTATTACTTTTTCCAGTAACGAGTAGTGTAAGGTATTACTCTAAAAAAAATGGTAATATATAACGCTTTACTCCGCAAAAAAAAAGCCTCGCTACTCCGTTACTAGCCATTTTAGCCGATTGCAGAAAAAGAACAGATCTACAAGACATCAACATACATCTACAGAGATGCGATGTAGCTTGTAGATCAGTCATTTGCGCAGCGCGCACAGTTATGACGTTGCTTATGTCATGAGACCAGTGCATGGACCAGTGTCAGCGCTGCGTTGCCTGTCACAGTCACAGAGAGAGCATATACAGCGTGCGACGCGTTTACATGGATGGGACGTTTACAATCTACAAGCACTCCTCTCGGCCGCGGAGGGGTCCGCCGCGGGGTCCGCCGCGGAGGGGTCCGTCGCGGGGGCGCCGCGGACCGTCCGCGGAGCTCAGCGGGGCCACCGTGGACCACTGCGGACTGAGTTGCTGCTGTTAGCCAGTTAGCGTAGCCTCCACTGTCTGTGCTCAATAAGCCTGGAGTGTGTGCCAAACCGGTTGTGGCCAGCCAATGCTGATCTACTGTATTATAATGTAAATTTCGGGAATTACTGAGGTGGGGGTGCTCCCTGGCCAAAATGAGGGTGCAAAGCAGGCCTCAGCACCCTCAGGGAGTTGAAAGCCTACTTTCCTTAGTGGGAACACCCAGAGCCCCTGCACCTCACGTCTAAAATAGCCTACACTTTTTAGGCAGAAAATAAAATATGTAGCATATTATTTAAGGATAATATAGGCAGGCGTCTTCAACAGAGCTGAGAGTTTTAAATGTAATAAAAAATAAGCAATGTTTTGTTGGGTTATATATTATATGTCTTAATTATTAATTGATTCGCTTGTAGGCCTATACCAAAATCGATTAAAAAAAGTTTCTAACTGTTCCCAGGTCAAATATTGATGTGTGATTAAAATGTGATTAATTGAGATGAATTAATTACAAAGCCTGCAATTATAATTTCTTTAATCGCATCCCAGAGACTCTTATTGTTCCAATAAATTGGATTCAGTTCTAAAAGGAGCTGGCTAAACAGATTTTGCAGGGGGAAAAAAAAGTAATATAACTTAATATATTACATATTACTCTTGATTCCAAGTAATAAGTAATATAATATTATTACTTTTCCCAAGGAGTAATAAGTAAATAAGTAACGATTACTCTCCTAAGTAATATTGCCCAACACTGATTGTAAATAACGTAGGGTAATGTATAGTGTAGTAGCGCAATACTCACTCTGGACTGGACTCTGGGGTCAAACTGGACATATCTTCTGACGTAGGAACTGGAACAGAAAGTTAAATGACAAGACAAAGAACGAAAGAATAAAGTGGAAGAAGAAAAGCAGGAGAGAGAATGGGGGTGAGAGACAGAGGACAGGTGAATAAGGGAAAGGCAGAGGCAGAGAGAGAGAGAGAGAGAGAGGAAGTGGGAAACGTTGGAAAAGAGGAGGAAGAGAAAAAATTAATTAGACCGAGACAGGTAGAAAAAGGGAGAAAGGGAGAAAGATGTGAATAAAGAAAAAACAGGCAAGAGAATTGGAAGAGATGGAGAGAACAAGAGTGAATGTTGATGGGGTTCATCTTCTTTCATTGTTCTAATGCAGGGGTGGGCAACTTTGATGATGGCGAGGGCCACTATATTTCCACCTTCACTCCATAGGGCCACATTGCATATTGCTACGTCCTACTTTGTCATTCTAGTATCTCATACAAAAGAAGCAAAAATAGCAGATCTACAGTAGATCGGCAATTTTTGCTTCTTTTGAATTGGAATCCTGAATAATATTTTGTTCTTTTTTAATCCTGAAATATAACATTTAGTTATACTGTATACTCATGTTAACTTTATGAACCTAAATACAAATACATTGTATTTAGGTTGGACAAAAAATACATTTTAATACTATAATACTACACATGTGGACATGCACAGCCAAACATCGCTCACATACACACACCTGACATCTCTGACAACAACTCTAACAGTAGCTGCATGGGAATATCAAACCATATTATTAAAAATACACAACTTTATAAGGTAATGTAAGCTAGATGCTTTTCAGTTATTGTTAGCACAGATCCATCCACAGTGGCACAGTAGGCTCCATCCACAGTGGTTGGCAGTAAGGATGGCCACTCACGGTATACCGTTTTATGGTATATCGTACTGCAAACGGACACAGTATTGATCTGGGCAATTAATAATACAATTAATAAAACTCACTGTCAGTGTAAAGTTTTGAACTCACCCTGTAGCTTGTTAGTAAAGCAGCTAGAGCTGTCACTGTCACTGTCACGATTACAAATTTAAACTGACGATTAATTGTCACACAAATAATTGCAATTAACAATTTAATTGTGTTTTTGGCATTGAAGACTGGAACATATGAATACAAGCTTAATTTCTGTTTGCCATTTAGGCTTCATAATCACAAACTGCACAGGGCGAGGGCAGATTACTGACATATCTAATAATTTTATACTTTAAAAACATTTCTTGAAAATTTGTAGATCTGCTATTTCTGCGATTTTTTCAACATGGAAACGATTATGACGATAATGCAAAATAATTGTGATTATCTCAAATAATTGCGATTAGACGATTATGTAATAATTGTGACAGGCCTAAAAGCAGCTATAAATATGGTTTTGAACTCACCCTGTAGCTTGTCACTAAAGCAGCTATAAATACGGTTGTTAACTCACCCTGTAGCTTGTTGGTAAACCAGCTATGAATACGGTTCTGAACTCACCCTGTAGCTTGTTGGTAAACCAGCTATAAATACAGTTCTGAACTCACCCTGTAGCTTGCGTCTGTGGAAGCGCGGCGAGCCCAGCAGGTTGTTCTTGAACGAGTTGAGGCGTGTCCTCCAGTGGGCGGAGCTGGAGGAGGCCAATCCCCCGCTGCCGCCAGGGCTGGAGGGCGGAGTCAGCGACATGGACGCCCCGCCGTCCACCCTGGAGGCCGACGAAGAGGAGGAGGAGGAGGAGGGAGGGGTGGTGGAGGAGGGGTGCTGCATTTGGTGCACGGGCGTGCCCAGGGGGGTGGGCAGCGGGGAGCCCTGCGGCGTGACCTGTGACAAGGCAGGGGAGGGCGGAGGATGGGCGGAGTTAGAGGCGGCGTTAGCGGCGGAGGAGTGGTGGTGGGCGCCGCTCTTGGCGGACGACTTGAAGACAGAGGTGGCGGGAAAGAAGAAGAACCGGGGGATGGGTGAGAGGAGAGGGGAGGGCGAGGGTGACGGGGAGCTGGGGGTCTGCAGGGGGAGGGACTTCATGGACTGGAGGTGGGGCCGGTCGGACTGGCCCTTGGAGGGCAGGGTCTGGGTCTTTGGGTCGGGCGTGGCACGGGACGGTCGCGAGGCGGTGGAGGACCCGCCCGCTTTAGGCTCTGGTGGTTTGGGGGAGGTGTTGGCGGAGGCAGACGTGACTTCTGATTGGTTGAAAGTGAAGACTGGGCTCTGATGGATGGAGAAGAGGAAAGAGGAGAGAAGAAGAGGAGGGAAGGGAGGAGAGGAGATGGATGGATGGATGGATAGATAGACACAGGGAATGGGAAGGAATGGAGAGATGTGAGAGTAAGTGATGGTCATGGGTTATGGTCTATCTATGAGTAGAAAACTATCCTATGATTCTAGAGTACTTCTAGAAGAATGGACCAGATGGATTAAAATGGCCACTCCGTGGACGGGACATCAGATGTTTATAATCATCTGGCATCACGGCATCCACACAAAAACACAGAATATGACCCAAAAATGGGTTGTGAGCCAGTGTTTAGGAAACACTGCCCAAGAGGAATTCTTTGTTAGGTTTTTTTTTAGAAGGTACAATGTTCTAATGAAAGACCTACACCTGATACTACAGATGGTGTAGAACAATGGCGGGCAACCATGTGTTTACAATCGACTGTCGACCGATCAATCCTACAGGCATTTTGGTTAAATGGTGCATTCATTTAGAGCCTTTATCCAAGGTGATTGTTGTTTTTGTTAATACTCGTGGGCATAATCATTGTTGGGCTTAAAACTGTTTCCCAGTAGCTTGTGGGTAGCTTCACTACTTTCATAATGACGTAGTTGAGCTATCTTTTTCTGTATTTAGCTGGGTTGCTTGGTAAAGGCTAAATACCTACATTTTCAGTGGCACGTCAACTTAAAACCGATGAGTTTTTCCATCACCTCAAAGAGAGAGAGAATTCTATCTCCATCCATTTGAAGCTTTTATATAGTCATATACTTGATCACCCTAATGGTACAACATGTCCCCAGTTTAGTTTCAAAGTAATTAGCTAACTTGTAATGTACAGTAGCAATCTACAGTACTTATGTTGAACGAGAGATTTTAGTGTAGCTCAGTAACATTTGATAAAGAGTAACTTGTAGCTTAGCTTGCTATATTTTTTAAGTACTAGCTTGCCCAACACTGCATGTCTTTATTTATTCATGTGAGTGCCTGTAAATGTTTAGTTTGGGCAGCTGTCCACAGTAAAATCCTGAGTGTAAATGTAACTCTCTGAAAATGTAAAAATCGACCTATGAGGGTTAAATGAAAAGTCAGGCTTCTATTGTGCTCCAAGCGGTATGACATGACAATGCAGATGGGTGATTACCGGTATGAGACATCATGTATTGGGGGCAGCATGGAGGTAATGGCAAGGCTAATTCACATGAACTCTCGTGGTGCAGACCACAGAATAAGCCACCCCTATGACTTTTAAAATACCAAATGAAACATTCAAAGTACTGTATATACACTCACCTACACGCATGCACATCCACACGTGCAGTCGCACACGCGCGCGCACACACACACGCGCGCGCGCACACACACGCACGCACGCACGCACGCACGCACACACACACACACACGACACACACACACACACACACACACACACACACACACACACACACACACACACACACACACACACACACACACACACACACACACACACACACACACACAAATCACCACTGCTGATACCATGGTCACCAAGCAATATCCCACAACAATACAATGTGTCTTTGACAGAGTCGTTAGCGTCACAGAGAGACAGTAAATATGGATGGCCTGGGTGAACTGTCCTCAGTTGTCTGTGCCAATCCCCTCCACTCATGGCTGTAATTAGTTCATAATAATTATCTAGTCAGGTTATATAATGTCATGGAGAGGAGAGGAGAGGAGAGGAGAGGAGAGGAGAGGAGAGGAGAGGAGGGGAGGGGAGATTAGAATGATCCACTATAGCAGAATACAGTAGAGTTCTTACCCTGGGGCTGCTGAGAGGACTAGAGGAGAGACCAGTGGAGGCTCCACTGACAGAGCGAGACCTGTAGGAGAAATACAGTCACCCTGGTCAGGATTTTTGAATTATTTTAATTCCAAGGACCCCCATAACTCCATTTGTCCATACTCTGCTACTTAGAAGTCTTACTCTGCTACTTAGAAGACCCTGACCCATGTGTGTGTGTCTGTCTTTATGTCTGTGTTGGTCCATACCGCTGGCTGTGTGCTGAGGTGTCCAGGGCCCTGCGGGGCGGGGTGGGAGACCCCTGTTCCGTGACGCTGAGGACCTCCAGACTCTTCCTCTCTGGCCGACACCGGCCGTGGCGCGTCAACATGGGGGAGTCCACACGCTTCCTGGGAGGGTCTGTGAAAAATGAGAAATTACTTTGGACAGGAGGAAAACACCTTCTGATAGTTCTACTTAAACTATCAGGTCGCGAGTTCGTGCCAATTCTTGGCCATCTGGCCAGTGATGTATACCGGACCAGTTACCCATATATGGAGACCCCTGCATGATATTTGACCCCTGCAACAATTTGATGACAGAACATGCCCATATATGGGCATTGGGCATTACCAAATATGGGCATTCCCAGATACAGTATGCGCTTAATATTGATGACATCGGGACAGGGATCTCCATATATGGGCATAAAACGGACAAGGACGTAATTCATTTGCAAGTGTGACTCGTGATGACATCAGCGATCTCCGTATATGGGCATAAAAGGGACATCAAGCCAGAGTGTGATGTCAGAGCCTTCCTTGTAAAAAAAAGTCCTTGTATTGTCACTTTAGAAATGTGCATATATACTCTCTATACACTTAAACTGTATGTTGGTTTGTTTACCGTTGAGAGAGAAAACAATGTTGCACATTAAGTTAATCATCTGGGGACCAACCCAAAATAATTTGGGGAACCCCCTGGGGTCCCCAAATTATTTTGGGGGGTTCACAGGTTGAGAACCACTGTTCTAACACTATGTCATTCCTGTGTGTTCAGTCAGTGTGTTCTAACCTATGTCATTCCTGTGTGTTCAGTCAGTGTGTTCTAACCTATGTCATTCCTGTGTGTTCAGTCAGTGTGTTCTAACCTATGTCATTCCTGGGAGGCAGGTCCTCATCCTCACAGCTGGGGTAACGCTCTTTCCTGTCCAACAGCAGGTAGTAGATCATCTTCTCCTGGTTCTCCCTGATAGAGAGAGAGAAAAAAATAAAATAAAGGGACCCATAAAAATGTGTCCCCGATTTCCAACCCAGTGCTTGGGAAACGGCACAGGGAGTGCAGTACTCACTCTTCACATTGCAGGTCCTTAGTGAGTTTGGCTCTGTCTCTGAAGCAGCCCAGGGAGTGCATGCTGTCCAGGACGTCCGGGTCCAGCTCCGTCAGCGACAGGATCCTCTTCAGACACACCCGGCGAGGAGGAGGTTGCTCTGGACACGGCTCGTTACGACCGCCCCTGAACCAGGGCGACAGGGGCCAGAAGATGTAGTCAGATACAGTTTGTAAACGACCTCATGCAACTTGGGGGCCAACATTGAATTAATAAGACCTGGACAAATACATATTCTTCTAGGGGTCCTTGACTTGAAAAAGGTTTGAGAACCACTGACATAGAAACAATAAAAAACCTTAGAAGTATTTAGAAGAATCGGGTCACAAATATTCAAAGACTTGCACACATTTTCATCATTTAAAAAAATAGATCTACAAGCTTGCATGCACACGCACACACACACACACGCACATGCGTGTCGCACACGCACACGCACGCACGCACGCACGCGCGCACGCACGCACACACACACACACACACACACACACACACACACACACACACACACACACACACACACACACACACACACACACACACACAATGTAGGACAGGAGATAGTGAGTTGACAGCCTGAAACATACTCCACGTAAGAACATGAAAGCAAATGACAAATCCCTGGAGAACATACGTAACTGTGCCTCTTAAGCTACTCTCACACGATTCAGTAGAGACATATTGGACCCCCTTTCTGTCCTCATTTACAATGCCATTTTGTTCGTTTTAGTAGAATAGATATTGTGGGTAAAGATGGGTAATGTGTTATAAAGATTATTGTTATGTGGTCGACAAAGTTATAATTACAGCGTGTTTTAATAGAGTAAAACATGGGTCTCAAACAACTTCTTTTAGACCTTTATACAAATCAACCCTCAGCTCCAATTCCCACAAATCATTGTTTTTGTGTTCTTGCATTGTAGTAAACACAATGCTGCGTAAGCTTCTCCATGATTTTCTTTTGATTATCCGTAGATTGACAATTTAATGATAATTTCCAACCACTCATCTCAACATAAGGATGTAGCCACACAGAAACGTCACAGGAGCACTGCTTTCATTGGATGGATGGATCCATTGGATGGATCAGATTAGAATAAAGTTGGTTGAACCCAACTTTATGCAAATAGGTCTGTCCAACAATACGGAATAAGAATCGGAAACCTTGCTGTGTCGTACAGTGCGGCTGCATCACGTGCCTTCCATTGAAAATGTATTGGATCAGTGGAATGACGTATATTATGAAAGACAGAACAGGAGAGAACTAAACTAATAAATAAAAGAAAACAGCAGTTGACTAAAACTATGACGAAGAATTTTCATCGACTGCCTTTTTTCAGTGACGAAAACTAAATAAAAACTAAGGTGGGATGCCAAGAGATATGTCTAAATATACTGTCAATTTTTTCAACAAATAAAAACTAGATGAAAATGTTAGGGACTCAGGGAGGGCCTAGTGGACAAGAGATCCAGTAGAACTAAGGCAAATATCATTTTATGCTTGAATGTGCCATCAAGGCTTGCCAAAATATAATTTAGGCGACTAAATCCATTGTAGATTTAGCTGTTGAAGTTGAATGCTATTTAGTCAACTAAAACTAGACTAAAGGTTAAACATGTCAGATGACTAAAATCATCTTTTAGTCTTTTTTATTCAAAAGACATCTTCATTCTATTGTTGCCTGCTATAGAAACCATCAATGCTTACGATGGGTGCGTTCGGAAACCCGCACCGGGTGTGTGCTCAGTGTAGTGAGTGCAGTGGGCGTGGCGTTGGAGAGTGCGTTCAGTGTGGCTTATTTACGAACGACCAGTTTTAACAGGCAGCTGTGAGCTTTTTCACTCTGAACTCTGAGGGTTAACTTTCTGAAAAGCAGCAGTTGCTGAGTATGCTAACGTAACGTTGCTATTAGGAGATGTTCACAACATTGGCATACCTGCTGTTAATTTACATTGATGTGTGTGAAACTATCAAGCCTAAACAATCAATTAAGCTGCGAATGCTGTATTTTGCGGTAATTTCCTCCATTGTTCACAGCTGAGAAGCATTCGAGACACGGCCATGAAAACCAACCAATCAGAACACCGCACCACACCACCACACCGCCAAACCCCATCTTCTGAGTAGGGTTGGTGAGTGCGTGCACTCAACACACCAGTGCGCTGCGCACTGGATTTCCGAACGACAACGCACCAAGTGCACCGAATAAACGAACGACAACATGGCACACCAGTGCGTTGAGTGCGCATTTCCGAACGCACCCGATGACATTCAGGAG
>NC_137813.1:28885305-28897805 GCF_963921795.1 Nannobrachium achirus | reverse complement strand
AGTTGATGCACAGGCCAGGCTAGACTCAACAGCACCTCTCTGGTCACCCAGGGTACTCAGGCTACATACACCAGAGGCTACAGACACACAGACAGACACACAGACAGACACACACACACACACGCACGGATACACACACGGCTACGCTATGGAGACGGTGTGACCACCGCTCAAAAAGACTCACCCACAGCTGGTCTCCAACAGGCTGTCCCCCACCTGGAGAGAAGCCATGCCGAAGTCTGCTATCCTAATGTTGTTCTTCTCATCCAGGAGAAGATTCTCTGGCTTCAGGTCCCTGTGACTACACACACGCGCACGCACACAAGCGCACACACACACACACACACACACACACACACACACACACACACACACACACACACACACACACACACACACACACACACACACACAGGAAGAAGTTGTGAGTAACTATGTACATTAGCTGTCACCTAGTCGCAAGCCAGACAACTCTTTCAAAATGCTACAGAGCCTGTAACTCTGCCTCGCAAACGTTGTGACAGGAAGCTTGTAATTTCTGTTCACTAAAAGATATTTTAAAATATATTTTACATACATTTTTACATTTACATTTCTGCTATACAGCAAGCTAGATGGACTTGGGTTGTCCCATAGGGCTTATTTGCACGACCACAAAGACTACTGTCGTGTGCGTGCGTGTGTCTCATTTTGAGCACTTCCGATTTACAGACTGTTCGAAGGAAGCACTTGAACATTGTGCGAGCCAACAGTGTGCTTGGAGAGGCCATCCCTCACCATATGGAGTGGTTGTGGCAGAAGTCCAGGGCTGAGATGATTTGTCTGAAGAACTTCCTGGCTTCTTTGGGAGTCAACCTGCCTTTCTTCACCAGGTAGTCAAACAGTTCTCCACCTGACACATGCTCCAATACCAGGTAACTGACAGACAGGGACAGACAGACGGGGGAACAGACAAGGAGACAGACAGGGGACACTACTTTGTTCTTGTTTGTCCAGCATTGTTTTATTTTATTGTCTACATCAGGGGTCTTCAACGTTTTCAGCTCAAGGACCCCTTAGGTGAGAGAGCGATGAAGCAGGGACCCCCTCAACCTGTTCATAGATTCCACATAGTTTCATTGTTTGACAGCACAATCATCAGTGTATTTTGGATTCATGTCAATTTGTGTTGTCAGATATTTAAGCACTTGAACCATCAATACTTAATAAACTTGACCTTTCACTCTGTACTTAGTCTGCTCTTTTTCCCCTCTACACCAAACCCCTTTGCCGGAAATAGGCGATCTACAAGCTCACAACGCCTCGCACTGCGAGGCGTTGTGAGCTTGTAGATCTGCTATTTTTGGCTAAAGTTCTCTGAATATATTATGGACGCTAGAGTTCAAGTGGTTGATATAAACATTATAGTAGAGAGAAAGAGAAAGAGAAAGAGAGAGAGAGAGAGAGAGAGAGAGAAAGAGAGAGAGAGAGAGGTGGTGGTGTTAGAACAGAAGAGGAAAGAAATGGGAGATGGACAGAGTAAGGGAGTAGGGAGAGAGAGTAGGTGACGTACTGTATCAGGGAGGAGACAGATGGGGAAGGGAGAAGGAAAGGAGGAATAGAAGACGGGAGAAGGAGCTAGGAGACGAGAGGCAGGGGAGAGAGCACAGGAGAGGATGGAGAGGAGAGTTGAGAGGCGTTGTAGGTGGGAGAGAGTGGGGGGAAGCAGTGGTGTGTTCTAGACTTTTTTTGAGGGCATACTATAATCTATGATCCGCGGCTATTCGTGTGGCCAGCGCATACGCCAGTGCATAATGCCTATCAGATACGCTACAACTAAGGTTCACGAGGGTATACACTTTTTAAAAAAAATGTCTTCGCAGTATACTGCGTATACCCGCGTGACAGAACACAGCACTGGGAGAAAGGGATGGCAAAATGAGGAGAAAAAGATAAGGAATGGGAGGAGGGAGGGATAGAGGAAGAGAGTAGCAGACAGGTACTCACAGGTATTTGTTATTCTCATAGACATCATGGAGCTTCAGAACATGAGGATGTTCTATCAGCTTTAGAATTGCTATCTCTCTCTCCACCTGGCGAGAGAGAGAGAGAGAGAGAGAGAGAGAGAGAGAGAGAGAGAGAGAGAGAGAGAGAGAGAGAGAGTGAGAGAGAAAGCAAGCAAGCAGTGAAAAAACTGAAGTGTGTGAGAGTAGCAGAAAAGGCAGGGTATGGAGAATGAGAGGGGATTCAAAAGATGAGAAGTGCTGGAGTACAACATAGAAAAGTCCCTTGTTCTATTCAATGATAGGACCATACCGTTGTCAATACATCATTGTCTATTCACAGCTTCGGCCATAATCATATTGCAGCCTATATAAACTTAGGTTAAACATGCCAGATGACCATGGTCGTACAACACATAAAACACTGTGTTAGTGTTATTTGATGTTGTGTGTGGCTTTATGTCAGTTTGAAAAGGAAAAGTTGGTTTTCAAATAAGCAAGACTAAAACAAGTGTAAAACTTCAGTGTAAAAAGAGCAAACTACTTTGGTTTATTTATGCAACACCAGGACAAACACCATCCTATACAGACTGTTTGTGATGATGTAGAATGGAGAGCTCAAGACTTTTCTTTTTCCCTGCGGCTGTCAGAGCCCTGATGGCCCAGGGGACATTTTCAAAATACAAAAGAACAAAAAAATAATAAAAGCATTATTACTTTTTTTATTATTATTATTATCTTTGCTACAGTATATTGTATTGTCTCTGCTGAAGAACAGGTCACACCAAAATGTTGCTGCTTGTACCAGCGTTAATAATAAAATATAGCTGCAAGCAGCGATAAAGTGTCCAAGGCATAAAAAGCAGGAAAGCAAAAAGCCATCAAGGGAAAGCAAAGAAGAATATCAAAGAAAAACTAGAAGCAGTGTTCTTCCGAACACGACTCCGGCAGGTCAGGTAGGTTTCTTTTTGGCCTACTATAATAGGCCAAAGTGAAAAGGGTGCAACGTGTTTTTGGGCCTTTCACAGCAATCGGACGCTGCATGCGGGATTTGAAGCATTTTGCTAGTCTGTCGCAGGGAGTTACTCCCAATCCAACCCTTGATGCTGAGTTTCAAGCAGGGAGGCACTGGGTCCCATTTTTTAGAATCTTTGGTATGACGCGACCCAGGTTTGAACCCGGATCTCCCAGTATCAGGGCAGACACTCAAACCACTAGGCCACTGAGCTGGTACATGATATCATTGCAATCCTTGGAAATCACAACATAGGTGTAGACATGACAGTTTGTATTATAATGCTTGTTTCAGGATTTATGATGCAAAATACATTATTTAGTAATGGCGGATATTAAAATACGCATCAAGGGGGGTTGGGGGAAATTTTTAGGAAGGCTCCATGTCAGACATTGTTCAAGGAACCAAACCAACCTGTTAGTAGGGCAGGAGAGAGGGGTCTACCAGCACCCCAATGACATGTTTTCGAAACCTGTTTTTTTTGGACCGTTATGATGTCTAGTTATGATTTCTGCTTGTTGCCGTCGCCAACTAATGTCCCATGGGGTTCATTTTTAACCTTTTCTCACAACTATTCCCAATCTGAACCATACAATGGTCATAACAGAAAATGCCATAACGCTTGATGTAAACAACCTACAGGGACAAATGAACACACTTTTCTATATGATTTTGACCCAGGGAATTCATTAAAGTGGTTATTTTTTACATTTAAGCACATCTTGACCCTATTTCAGGACAGAAACGGCGAAGAATAACCCAAAAATGTTCAAAACACGTCTATACTTCTCTTTGTACAGATGAATTAAGGTGTATTCTTTTGATACCACAGGTTTTTTAGGACCCTTATGATGTCTAGTTATGATTTCTGCTTGTTGCCGTGGTCAACTAATGTCCCATGGGGTTAATTTTTAACCTTTTCTCACATATCCCCAATTAGTGTGGGGATTTAGGGGAGCAAATGCTAAATTCGTGCAATTTTGACTTAAAGCGCGAAATTTTGCACAGATGTAGCCCAGGGCTTGCTCTAATGATTTAGCTAGGGCGCCCGAGTCTGCGACCTTTGGGGTCTCCACAGCGGTCAAATCAAGTTGGGCTTCCATTGACTTTCTATACAGGAGGAAAATACCCAGAAAAAGATTTTTTTTCTGGGTATTTAAGGAGGATCTGAGGGGTCTAACTAGGGGTTTGTCATGATGCTGAATCCATTGCAGGCATTTGTTTTGCACAAAAAACATTCAGTGGGCTAGAAATGGCCTTAGAAAACAATACACGTATGGGTGAGTATTCATGTTAGTCGGAGGCCTTAGGGTTTTTTTTTCTCGTGCTAATCAGTCTAAAAGTTCAAGATTTTGCACAGATGTAGCTCAGGGCATGCTCTAATGATTTAACTAGGGCGCCCGAGTCTGCGACATTCAGGGTTGCCACAGCGGCCAAATCAAGTTGGGCTCCCATCGACTTTAGTGATGAAAAGTGATGAGTCATCACTTTTCAGAGTTGTGTGGGTGCTGTGGCGACCCCGAAGGTCGCAGACTCGGGCGCCCTAGCTAAATCATTAGAACATGCCCTGAGCTACATCTGTGCAAAATTTTGAACTTTTAGACTGATTAGCACAAGAAAAAAAAACCCTAAGGCCTCCGACTAACATGAATACTCACCCATACGTGTATTGTTTTCTGAGGCCATTTCTAGCCCACAGAATGTTTTTTGTGCAAAACAAATGCCTGCAATGGATTCAGCATCATGACAAACCCCTAGTTAGACCCCTCAGATCCTCCTTAAATACCCAGAAAAAAAATCTTTTTCTGGGTATTTTCCTCCTGTATAGAAAGTCAATGGAAGCCCAACTTGATTTGACCGCTGTGGCGACCCCGAAGGTCGCAGACTCGGGCGCCCTAGCTAAATCATTAGAGCAAGCCCTGGGCTACATCTGTGCAAAATTTCACGCTTTAAGTCAAAATTGCACGAAATTAGCATTTGCTCCCCTAAATCCCCACACTAATTGGGGATATGTGAGAAAAGGTTAAAAATGAACCCCATGGGACATTAGTTGACCACGGCAACAAGCAGAAATCATAACTAGACATCATAAGGGTCCTAAAAAACCTGTGGTATCAAAAGAATACACCTTAATTTATCTGTACAAAGAGAAGTATAGACGTGTTTTGAACATTTTTGGGTTATTTTTCACCGTTTCTGTCCTGAAATAGGGTCAAGATGTGCATAAATGTAAAAAATAACCACTTTAATGAATTCCCTGGGTCAAAATCATATAGAAAAGTGTGTTCATTTGTCCCTGTAGGTTGTTTACATCAAGCGTTATGGCATTTTCTGTTATGACCATTGTATGGTTCAGATCGGGAATAGTTGTGAGAAAAGGTTAAAAATGAACCCCATGGGACATTAGTTGGCGACGGCAACAAGCAGAAATCATAACTAGACATCATAACGGTCCAAAAAAAACAGGTTTCGAAAACATGTCATTGGGGTGCTGGTAGACCCCTCTCTCCTGCCCTACTATGTAAAGTCTACCAAATGTCATGGTTTTATGCTTATATAAACCCCAGGCGGGATTCGATCCAACGACCTTCTGCATGTAAGGCATATGCCCTGACCACTACACTAGGCAGCCACAGGATCTGTTAACCATGTTTGTTTAAAAAAAAAAGTTCTATGTAGGCTGAGTGCCTTGATTTTATTGATTTCTTTTTTATATTTTGGAGGCTTGGGGTGAAATCAATCTGAGTAAATGTAATCGGAGTATTTCTGACATTTTCGAGTGATCATATTTTCTTTTACTCAGAACAGGAAAAAAAACAGACGGTAGAGAAGGGCTCATTTTAAACATGAACGTGATCTGGAGTTAGATCAGACGTGTCAACATTAAAGAGTTTGACATATGCACATGCCATGTGCATCCAGGATGTTAACATCAACTCAACCCTACGGGGGATTTGAACTGCCAACCATCCATATACCAGGCACAGGCACTGACCACTACACTACGGCAGTCACACATAATGGACCTGTCATTTAAAAGAAAAAGAAAAGAAAAAAGAAAGGGTTCCATGTAATGTACTTGAGGCCTTCTTTCAAAATGATATAGTTCCCCCCTTTGGCCAATTGGGGTAAGATTGGTTTCAGTGATATTTGGACTAACCCTCTACAGTAGTTGTGGGGCTCATTTTAAACATGAACGTGATCTGGAGTTAGATCAGACGTGTCAACATTAAGTGAAACATTAAGTGATCTGGAGTTAGATCAGACGTGTCAACATTAAAGAGTTTGACATATGCACATGCCATGGGCATCCAGGATGTTAACATCAACTCAACCCGACATGGGGTTTGAACTGCCAACCATCCATATACCAGGCACAGGCACTGACCACTACACTACGGCAGTCACACATAATGGACCTGTCATTTAAAAAAAGAAAAAAGAAAAAGTTTCATGTAAATCTACAGTAGTTGTGGGGCTCATTTTAAACATTAACGTGATCTGGAGTTAGATCAGACGTGTCAACATTAAAGAGTTTGACATATGCACATGCCATGGAAATCCAGGATGTTAACATCAACTCAACCCAATGTGGGGTTTGAACTGACAACCATCCGTATACCAGGCACAGGCACTGACCACTACACTACGGCAGTCACACATAATGGACCTGTCATTTAAAAAAAAAAGAAAAGAAAAAAGAAAAAGTTTCATGTAATGTACTTGACGCCTTCTTTCAAAATGATATAGCGCCCCCCTTTGGCCAATTGGGGTAAGATTGGTTTCAGTGATATTTGGACCAACCCTCTACAGTAGTTCATCATGAAAATTTTACTTTGCATGTATGTTTTAGAGGCAGAAGAATAATTTGCATAAAACTTGCAATATTCATTGAATTATTAAAAAAACATGTTTAAATTTAAAAAGAATCCGATCTGACAGATCTTTAGATATTGGTCCAAAGTTCATGTAAAAAAAGTTCCGTGCACGTGACGCGAAAGTTCCGGAATAAAAGCGGGTTTAAGTGTTTTACAAACTGCTCAAAATGGCAGAAAATCTAAGGACGGAGCGTACTTAACAAAGACACGGATGGCTTCCGCTTGAGTCAAGGCACGCGTGTAACCAAGTTGCATGTCTTTAAACGAAACGAGCCATGACTTATGCCCCTTTAAAGTTTGAGTTTTCAAACGCTTCGTATAGCGCCCCCCTTTGGCCAATTGGAGTAAGATTGCTTTCAGTGATATTTGGACTAACCCTCTACATATTTGCCAAATGCCATGAACGTGTCACTTTGCATGTATGATTTAGAGGCAGAAGAATAATTTGCATGAAACTGCATTATACAGTGAATTATTAAAAAATAATGTTTAGCTTTAAAAGAAATCCGGCCGCTGTGCGATGACCACATTGGTCCAAAGTTCATGTAAAAAAAGTTTCGCGCACGTTACGCGAAAATCCCAGGAGGAGATAGATTTTGACTGTTTTTCATATAATTCAAAATTGTGGGAGAAGTAAAGGTCAGATGTCAAAAGTCAGAGCGTAAAAGTTGTTCGGCATGAGGAGACGCATAAGTGTATACAGGTTTCATTGCTGTACCTGAAACAGGGCATGAGCTACACCTGTTCAAAGTTGGCATTTTTCAAAGGTTTCCTACAGCGCCACCCTTTGGCCGATTGTTGCGGGCTTCGCGTTTTAGCCGTTTGGCATAGTCCTCTGCCATACTGCCGAGTTTCGTAAAAAGCGACTGCACGGTCTAGCCGCTAGAGAAAAAGTGGCGGAATAATAATAATAATAGTGATGAAGTCCAATAACAATGAGTGGCCAAGGCATTGCCACTTCGTGGCCTTGGCCACTAATAAATCCCTCTTGATTCTCACCACTGGTGCTACAGTTGTCAATGATGGTAAATACATACATGGTTGTGGTGACTGGTATGTCCTTTTAATGCATGAAAGGACCGCCATTACTTATTATTTGTTTGTCTACAAATGTCTATGAATAAATGAATACAAAACCAAATTATGATTATTATAATTGTTTTCATGAAAAAGAAAAAAACAAAAGTAATAGAAAAATTATGATTCAAAAGTAGGACAAAATCAGTCACCAGAACCAGGGATGTGAGTTTTCAATGGGTCTAACGTGGTTAACATGGAGTTTCAAGTTGATTGGGCTAATAGAGTAAAGGCACGTGTCTGATCAAATGAACATCAAATATCTAAGTATTGAATCATGCAACTTAAAAACTTTACAGTCTGAGTAGACAGGAAAATTAAGATAGAAGTGTTTTAACCCATTAAGACCTGAAAAATACCCAGATATTTCTTCTAAATCCTAATGTTTTTTTCTTTTCTCCGAAAAACCTGTTTCTATATCAGTGGTGCTCAACCTTTTCAAGGACCCCCTAGAATTACTAATGTATTTGACCAAGGGACCCCCATCTAAAAATATTTTGTTCCAGGGACCAAGCGAAAGAAAGATTTGCGTTACAAATGTTTGAAGATTTGCACAAATTTTCACAAAAATAGCAGATCTACATGCTCGCAGCGCGGCACTTAATAAAAAGCTGAACAACTATTTCAAACCACAAATCTTATTAAACCAATCGTTTTCGTTGCCAATTGAAAATGTGATATAAATCCATTTAAATCAATTATAATCGAATCGAATTATCACATGACTGCCAAAGTCAATAGGTTACTTTATATGGAATATATAGAAAACTGGGCTGCACCACACAATAGAAATCTGTTGCTTTTGTATGAGCCGATAGTCATGTGCCAAGGTGTTGACCAAGGTCACCTCCTTTCCTGGTTGGTTTGGGAACCAATCGCTGAATCTTTGGATGGAATTCAGAAATTGTGGCTGACATTGTATTTCAGCTGCCAAACTAGGACGTATGTACCTTCTGCCTGTTGCTGCAGCTATCATTCAGCTTGCTACATTTTGGCTAACAAACATCAGCGGTGGTGTTTGCTAGTGGTCAGAATGCAGAGTAAGGCAATGGGCCACATTCCAGGGCGAGAAAGATGAGCAATATACTGTAGCAGCTTGTAGCAGGAAGAGGGGATTGATTGTTGGGATTAAGTCCAAATTCTACAGACTGTTCAGGTAATGGACATGCAAGCGTGACTGCTTTATGTGTCTCAGCTGCTGAGAAGTGACTTCATTAGAGTCAGTCAAAAAGACTAGAAGAGGAATATCAAACTAAAAAAGAAAACTCAATGTGTTTCAAATTAAATAAAAACGCTTATTCGGTATTTGAAGAACCAATAAGATATATAAAACTCTATAATGAGTGTTTCAAGCAGTGGTAGACTTTGTGATGTCATTAATACCAGAATTATTCTTTAGATATACTTTTCTTCAGAAACCAACACACGCCAGGTTCTGGCACACTGCCAAGCCAGTTTTGACAAACATAAAGAATTAATGGATGTGACAGCCGGCTGGAGAATGCCAGTTATACTCGTTCGTCACATTACTGTTGTGAATGCTTTGAGCCATAATGAAGCAGCATTTTAAGCATTTTAAGAAGAGGCGTGGCACCATGTTCAATGACACAATGGCTAATGGATGTATTAATTAGGGCATCATTATGTAGAATGAACCTAGATAGATAGATAGATAGATAGATAGATAGATAGATAGATAGATAGATAGATAGTAAGGCTGGGCAATATATCGAAGATTTATCGATATCGAGGTATCAACATGCAAGGTATACATATCGATGAAGACTGCTTCAAATGAGGTATTAGTGTAGGCCTATGTGTCAAATTAATTAACAGACACACTACGCATGCACGTAGCACATGCAAAAAAGCAGTCCATCTACCAGGTGTGGTTACATTAACCCTTCTCATAGGCGATTTTAAGGGGTGTCCTAGGGTGCACGTGCACCCCCTGGCCGCCAGGCGGCCATTTTGATTTTTTTGATCATAATAAACACGCAATATGATTTAGAAGAAGAACATCTCAAATTCGCCTTTTTTGACCCTTTGAAGCACCCATAGCATGACTTCTAAACCAATCACAGCAAATGGGGGGCGGGAGGTAATAGGACTACTGGTTTCTCAACCAATCACAGTGACTGTCTGAACGTCTCTGACAGCACAGCTGAAAAACAAACGGCAGATGATGACACCTGCAGATTTATCTAAATAACAGAATTAAACAGTTGTTTCACAGTGGAATATGCTACCTGGGGTTAAAGGAGCTATAGTCAACTTTTTCATTGTAGGTGTACATCCTAGTCTACAGACTAGGATGTAAACAAAGTACGGGCCCTGTAAATGTAAACAAAGGGCCAAAATGATTATTTTATCATTATTTTATGCTTTTTGTGGTCATTTTTTAATTGAACCACATATATGAAGCTTATTTTTTTATAAAATATTTTCGAAACATTATTTTTATTTTAGCATCCGTTTTTCAAGAAAAAGTTGACTATAGCTCCTTTAACTACAGACATCCATAGGACATGTGGATAGCTTTTACATTTACCATACGTGAACTAAAGTTTTCGGCGCTGCTCAACGAGGCTGGATTACACGATGTGTTCTGTGCCTCCAAGGAATAACACTTTCTTCTGGGCACCTCAATATAACATTGGATATTTTCTTGTCATTTTCTTAAGGTAAGACATGGCTTTATTTAACTATCTGTTCACTGTGGAGTTAGACAGCCTGTTTTCTTCTCCTCCGTGTGTGTGTGTGTGTGTGTGTGTGTGTGTGTGTGTGTGTGTGTGTGTGTGTGTGTGTGTGTGTGTGTGTGTGTGTGTGTGTGTGTGTGCGCGCGCGAGCGAGCGCGCATGCTTGCTTCACTTGCTTGTAAATATTGGTAGCTGCTGGTTATGGATCTTTGGTGGTGTGGTTGTGCCACACCACCAATGTAAATGACTGCTTGATTGCTTGATGAATGATGATTAACTTGATGTTTGGCTTATATGTCCTGGCTGTGCTGCCTCTGTCTGCAAAATAAGTAAATAAATCCTATAGATAGACATATGGTGTCTAGAAAAAGAAGCACCTGTTTTACACTTTTTTTTGTTTATATTGTGTTACATTTGGGTACAAAATTAACTGCAGAAATCCGCTAAAACAACATTACAAAACCGCTAATATCCGCGCGCACGCGAACGTCGTGCGCGCGCGTGCATGAGGTAATAGAGGTCGTGCACCCCCTGCTGGAAGAGGCTAGAATCGCCTATGCTTCTACCGGTATGTGTAATGTGCAGTGTGCTTGCATGGATATGCTATTTATTATCTGGGTTAGGCAGGCAGTGGACCTAAAGTAGAAAAACATTAAACTATATATGCAATTGTTTTTACTAATATTGTGAGTAATATCGATATCGAGGTATTCAACAACGTTAGATAGATAGATAGATAGATAGATAGATAGATAGATAGATAGATAGATAGGACAGACAGACAGACAGACATACTCTACCTTCATGAGAACAGACTCTGACAACTTTTCTCGGTTTACAATCTTTATGGCCACCTTCTGCCCTGTTATGCAATGGACACCCAACTTTACCAGACCTGGGGGGGGGGGGGGGGGGGGCAGAGAGATTGTCAGACAGACAAGAGATTAAAATTATAGGTGTGAATCCATGCCATGATACCAGACCAGACCAGACCAGACCAGACCACTGTGCAGTGAGGTCAGCCCTCAAGACAACAGAGATCTGAGTGAGTGTGAAGTAGGCTACTCACTCCAAACACTCTCTCTCTCTCTCTCTCTCTCTCTCTCTCACACACACACACACACACACACACACACACACACACACACACACACTTCTCTCAGAAAGCATGTCAATATATCATTATCATCAGCAGCACACTTTACTGGCAATGTAATAAGTGACGGGTGATGATGGGTTGTCAGCTCACTCTGGACTGGTAGACTGAACAGCTACGTTTTGTTGAATAAGCCTTATATAGACTATATGATTTATTTATCCCCACCCCTTTACAACAACCAGGAGTATAGGCAAGGCACGCTGCACCTTGCATATACGATACGCCCCAGCCAGCAGCAGCACTGGAGCAGCCACACGCGCTTTATATCAATCCTATGATCCATGGCTAAAAATACAACAACAAAAAGTCACATTTTACACACATTCAGTAGGATTCCAAAAAATCAGAGCTGGCCTGGGGGCTGGGGGAACACCCTAAACTTGGGCTTACCTGTCTGCCCCTTCCCCAGCGTCTTCTCCAGCCGGTAAGGCCCCACGTACTGGCTGGATTGGCCTACCGTCAACTCCTTGCTACTCATCCTTCCAGTTTCCCCCCTCCCTCCTCCTCCTCCTCCTCCTCCTCCGCCCGTCCGTCCGTAGGTCCGTCCAAAAGAGATGAAAGGCGAAATTATATTCGCGATTAAGGCAAATCAAATCACCGGGGTCGATAGCGATCGGTCCTGCTCCGTGCGTGACGCCGTAACGACATTACACACGACTATTATAGCGGTGTCGCTGCCTGGAGGGAGGG
>NC_137813.1:28760305-28880305 GCF_963921795.1 Nannobrachium achirus | reverse complement strand
TAATTTAGGGGTGCCTTGGATGAAAACAAATGTTTATAGGGGTGCCCCGAGCCAAAAAAGTTTGGGAACCCCTGCAGTAAACTATGGGAGCTGTATTATGCAGTATCAAAGTGCTTGAAGTGTTGAATAATAATGAAAATTGTTTCAAGCAATTAAACATTGGGTTTCACACAAAAGCCAGAGTAAAAGTGAAGATGACCCCAGCGTTTTTAAACATGTGTTGAACTTGTATTAAGCACATAAGACGACCTTGAAACAACGTAACCAATCCCATCTAATTGCGACCATAGGTCGCAGTTAACTATGAAAACCGTCACATCTTGTCAGTAACGTCAGTAATGCCTGTCAGAGGCCTATGACATCACATTGTTATGACATCACATTCCTTCCCTTGTTCCTTGTATGCCCATATATGGTGATCCCTGATGTCATCAATATTAAGCCGATAGCTTGGAATGCCCATGGACATATTCTGTGAGTCTCATGTGGTCTATAACATAAGACATTACACAGTTGAGCAGGTTACTCGGGTCAAATTACTGGGTGTGAAATTAGATGATTTATTGTCTTGGTCTGATCATATTGATCATATTGTTGCAAAGATGGGTAGGGGCATTGCAGTTTCTAGAAACGCTCAGCTTATGTTCCATCTTCTGTCATGAGTGAAGTTGTTCGGTCACTTGTTTTATCACACCTGGACTATTGCCCTGTTATTTGGTCTAATGCTGCTGAGAAACACATGAAGAAACTTCAAATCGCTCAGAATAGAGCAGCTCGATTGGTTCTAAATTGTTCTTTCCGTACCAATGTATGTGAGATGCATAAACAATTATCATGGTTAACCGTAGAGGTGAAATTAAAATATAGCCTTTTGATGTTCATGCATAATGCTATGTGGAACAACACACCATACTTTTTTTATGAACAGATATTATTTTCAGGTTTCTGTCATGAACATTATACCCGTCAAGTGAGCTCAGGTCATCTGGTTGTGCCAAGTCACAACCAGAATAGTATGCTGAGAACTGTTCTTCACAGAGCTTTTACAGCTTGGAATATGCTCCCTATAAATTTAAGACATACCACAAGCAGATTTTCTTTTAAAAGGTTACTCAAACATAAATTGACGAGTCCTTCATAGATGTTGGTGTTTTTTCTACTTTTGTACCTTATTTTTATTTAAATGTATTTTGTGTTAACACTGTATTTGTGATTATTGGTTATTCTCTGTTTTTTATGCAGAGAGATGTCACTGTTTTGCTATTAACTAGATTTTTGTCTATTTTAGATAGCAACATTTTTACTATTGTCTGTTTTTACTGTATGAATTATTGTGTGGACCCCAGGAAGACTAGCGACCACTTTGTGGAAGCTAATGGGGATCCTAATAAAGAATAAAAGAATAAACATCTATGATGTTAGACGTCAGTCATATCCATATTTGGGAAAATATTTTGTCAATTTTCGCCAGGACAGAATGTTTGCTTTCTCTCCCATTGCACTGTGAAGTATCTGAGGTTGTACAGTTGCTAGGTGCAGATACCTGGGTTTCACCTGGGAGTTAGTGATTTCCTCAAATAGGCTATAGCCTATCAAACTTGGGGTCGGAACCGCAAGTGGGGTCCCCAAATTATTTTGTGGTGTCCCGAGATGATTAGCTAAATGTAAAAAAAAAGATGTCTCACTCAACTGTAAACCCCTGTATGTTCACAACCAAACTTCAACCCAACCACTTCATGGTCTCATGGGTCAGCCTTTGAAACCCAAAGCCTTATTTATGGAGCTTTCCCCCTTTTCCTTTGTATCCACAACACATCATACTATTGTTCAAACTTGCCAGTCCACATTCATAACTTTTGCCCATTACTTTTACATAATGCAGAATTTCTCACACATATGCCCAAAAATAAGCTTTCATAACTAGATCAGTGTCACAACTCTAGATATAGAGTTGTGATAGCGATCTAGTTATGTAACATATTTTTCAAGTGACAAAACAGCATCAAAAGTTAACCTGACACCAACAAAACCACTTATAGAGCTATCAAAAGGAGAAAGTGGAACAGGATAGGCCAAACCCTTAGGAGGAAGGACACAAACAACATCACGAGACAGGCCCTGGACTACAATCCACATGCAGGGAAAGAGGAAACAGGGTAGGCCGAGAAACACCTGTGTTCCACACTCCAAGACCTAAAGAACATTGGAGTGAGCTAGCAGGAAGCAAAAGCCCAGAGAGATGGAGAGCTCTGGTGAACGCTGTATGCTCCTCAACAGGGTAAAGAGCATCAAGTCAAGTAAGTCAAGTAAGTCACCAAAATAAATCACTTATGCACTTTGATACTGCATGATACAGCACCCATGTACTCAAGTAAATGTAGCTACTTTGTCACTGTCCACCACTGGTAGGCTTTAATGTAGCGATGGAGATAATGTAGACATGTGGGATGTGGGTAGTGTACCGTATGTATGGAGGTAGTGTAGGCATGGAGGTATGAGGCTTCACCAAATCTCACACAATTAAGACACCTGTTCATCAGCTTGATTTCTCTGGTTTAAACGCTTAAACCCTCAGGCCTGGAATTTCGTCATTTTAGGGGCAAGGCCACTTGGCCTTTGGTGTTGTCCTTTTTTTTAGGGCACAAAGGCCACATGTCAGGGCAGGAAGGCCAACAAAAGACACTGGAGTCTACATGACAAGAAAGAGACACAGGTGTCTACAACATATTGACAAGAAAGAGAAGCCACTGTGGCCTCAGGGCATGCCATTGGTTTGAGGGGCACAAGGCCAAACAGAGGGGCAACAACGGCCATGGCCTTCATGGCCTCCATGAAATTCCTGCCCTACTCCATACCTAGTCAAACAGACCTGAGTTGCGAACTTGCGACTGCTCTTAGTTGGTACTCTCATTTTTCAATCCACATCAAATGTTTGAATGACTAATGTTACCTATCCCCCGGAATAGGGGAGTTAAAGATGTCGCTGTATTTTTAAAAAAATTTAAGAATTCATGGAGGACATGGCAACAAACAAAACAAAACAACAACAACAACAGCAGCAGCAGCAGTTAATGCGGTAACCTGAACTCATTGCTGACAGGCTGCGGCACAATTTCTAATCTGCCGGCATCATAAGACCGTCCGTCTTAGAATTCTATCCGCCACCAACTTACCCTGCCCATATTTTCTCTGTAAACATATACTTTGCTTTTCTTCTTTTTCTTTATATATTTAATATTTTGTATTTTACCGTTATGTAATTACTCATTACATGTGTACATGTGTACGCATATACGGTATACCTACAGTTTTCCTTTTGAATGACGTAAGTTTACGTAAGCTAAGTTTACGTAAGGTTTTCCCATGGGGTTATAACTACTCTTGACAAAAAAGAACAAAAAACAGAGTGTCAGTATATGTACAGTACAACTCTTTGAATAAAGAAAAGTACACCTGGTCTTAGAATTATATCCCCTCCCCTACTTTCTCTGTAAATATATATTTTGCTGCTATTGGAACTTCTACCATTATGTAATAATGTATTGTATGTATTGTATGACTATACTGATGAGTACAATGGACTCCCCTGGGAATGTTTTGTTTGTGTCATCTTTTTAGCAACGTTTTCTTGACTGTCAAACATGTTAATAAATTATTCAATCAATCAATGAAACTGACTGGCATCAAAATATCTAATCTGATGGCAACATAGAGTAAGACACCACCATATAGTGTCAGTTGTCATTGGCTGCTCATCAAGTACAGCATGTGAATGAACATGCTTGACTGACACACTCAAAGTATAGAAAGCACTCAGTGTAAAGGGAGGTGGATGACAGGTCATTTGAGACGCATAAAAGGCTGGAGGCAGTGTCGTTAGCCTCACATCCCTGCAGGCAATACAAACGGCAAGATCTGAAAGGTGAGAGAAAATAAATGATTATGACTTTTTTTTATAATAATGTATTACCAATCATACGTTAGATTATTTTACATGGTTTGAAATAGCTCATATTTCATTTTTTATTGTATCATACTTTGCTTTTTAATAGTTTATATTATATTCTACTCTTAGAAATAATTGCTAATTACTACAAAGAAAACTTTTATCTGCAATTATTCTGCATGTAATACGAGTTGGAAAGATGTTATTGAAACAGCTTTTAGCCATAGAACCTGTTAGAGAACCCTTTAAAACAGGTTTTAGGCCAAAACATTAATGATGGAGCACCAAAAATAATAATTCCTGTACAGCTGTTGTCGAAGAACGCAAAGAAGTTTGTTTGACTGTCTCTCTTACACTCCTTGTCCAAACACACACACTCACATGCACACGCACACACAGGTCATTGAAGATGAAGCCAGCTGTGTGTCTGCCTCTCCTGCTGCTGCTCCTCTTCCTCCACCAGTGTGTGCTCGAGCAACAAGGTGGACTGAATGTGTATGTGGCTTATGGTCGCGGCCTGCGTAGGTCCAAAACAAGCAGTTTAACAGATGCCTTCGTTAAGGTACGACATCTCAACCTCCCAACTATGCATTTGATCATTTAGACCAGTGGTTCTCAGCGGTCCTCCTTGAGGGGGTTCCAGGGGGTCCCCAGCTAAATTAGTTCTACCACTCACTCATCAGTGTTTTTTGTTTTCAATTTGGGGGTCCTTCACATAAGGTTTGAGAACCACTGATTTAGACTCTGCATATCATTGCTGTGGTTCTTGCGGGTCGATGGTGTTGTTGCTTCATAATCTGTCAGTCTAACAACACATTCAATCAACTGTCCAAACTAGGTGAAGGTTGGAGATGACACCTTGTCAAGCAGAGTGATCAAAGGCAGCAGCAACCCAATCTGGAAGCAGTGGCTTAGGTTCACCTTCGCTTGTGTTCCTTCCAAACTCATGGCGGTGTATGTGCACGACCAGGGTGGTGGTGGTGTCCGTGAGGGCTTACTGGGAAAAAAGAAAGTGCGTTTGGCCAAGGGGGACAAATGGTTCTCAGTCAAGATGAGACACGGTTTTGTCAGGGTTTATTACTACTATCGCTAGTGAAGCATCGTGTTTTTTACACAATGATGCTTCACCATCGCTTTGAAAAAGGCATGTCTCCACAGTTATGTTGAAATTGCAAAGCCATTGATTTCTAAACCACTAGCTAACTCCTGTTAACAATACATATTATCTACTGGTATTTGTGGTATGATTTTTCAATAAATGATGTGAAGTCTAGTAGCTGTACTTCTTGGTAATTTACAGTCATACATTTAGAATTATGCGATTCATTATTTATTATTTAATGGACTGTTTTTGTAAGCTTATTAATGTTTTGTCTTCATTTGTTCAAAGAAATGTCATTTTGTCAGCTATTACGTCACATGTGTAAATGTTAACTTCTTTTTATATGAACTGACAAGCTTGGAATCAAATAAATGTTGTACCATGTTTTTTACTGCTTTCAACTGGGCCTATCAGCCATTGGGGGTGACATTGGAAAGAAAGAGGTTGTGTTTGGTCAGTCACAGTTGGGTCATTTTGTCCAGTTTACTACTAATATCGCTAGTGAAGCATTATGTTCTTTAAACATGGACTTGTATTGTAGTTTCTTGGGTTTTGAGTTAGGTACAGCTAATATAAAGCAGTACTTAAATAAAATGTATTTAATGACACGTTATAGCACTATTATTGTCCATCTATTGTAAATGTATACTATAATTGTTATTGGTATGTTTTTCAATAAATACAATGATTAAATAATTTGTTCCTTTACTTCTTGGTAATTTAACTAATAATTAATTAATGATCTGTAATTTGCTGGGCTACGTTTTAGCAACATTATTCCTTTCACATATTATATTGTATATGGAAATAATATTCTTTTGGTTCAAACTGAGAAGCTTGAAATCAAAGAAATCCTGTATTTGTTTTTACTGCTGGGTCTATCATCAAAGTCAAGCAATGTGTAGCATTAATTTATTGTAACATTAGTGATGGAGTGAAATCAGTTGTATGCCTACATGCTAAAGGAGTAAAAGCATCTTATGTGAAACAACATACCTCATTCATAAAACATACATACTGAACAATCAGATTTTATACTAATGTGTTTTTGTAAATGTATCCACGAACAAAAGTGATGTATCCACGAACAGGAATCCACTATTATTTTACATAATGCAGAATTTTCCCACAACCATAATTATTTCCAGTGACGAAAGAGCGGCAACATAACCTGACACCCGCATGACTCATATGTGAGTTGATTAAATGATTGAGAAGCAAGGTCTTCATTTTAATACATGCATGTGTATGTACATACATGTATATATGTGTGTGTGCATGTAAAGTATTGCTTAGAAACGTTTATTTTTTTATTTTATTTTTACTTTTTGTGTGACGTATACAGATGGATGGACTCGGAGGGTCTGGTGGACTTCATGTGGTCTACATGGTCATATCACCTAGCCAAATGGGGTGTGTTTTGTCTTGTCTTTGTTTGTGATGTGAAAAAAGAACAAAAAAGAAAATGATTGTCACTGATAGCAATGTTGTACTGATAGCAACGTGACGCACATACAGTATAATACACCTGGTCTTAGAATTCCTCCACCAACTTTCCCGGCGGCCCCTCCCTTACTTTCTCTGTTAATATTTTGTTGCTACTGAAGCTTTTACCGTTATGTAATGCAATGTATTGTATGCATTGTATGCCTCAATTGAGAAGGCCTACAATGGACCACAATGACCACAAGCCCCTCTGGGATTTTTGTGTCATCCGGGAAATCATCAAGAAAGAGTTTTCTTGACAGTACTGCCCTACTTATTAAATATGTTAATAAAGCATTAGTATATTTAATAAATCAATCAAGTAATTAAGCTGACAGGCATCAAAATGTCTAATCTGATCATGAGACACCATATGGTGTCAGTTGCCATTGGCTGTTCATGAAGTACAGCACGTGAATTTAACATGCTTGACTCACACACTCAAAAATGACTCACTGTAGGAAGTAGATGACAGGTCATGGCAGGTGACGGGTATCATATGGGAGCCACATAAAAGACTGGAAGCAGTGTGGTTCTCCTCACATCCCTGCAGACAATACAAACAGCAAGATCTCTAAGGTGAGAGAAAAAACATATTTATTTTATTGAATCATACTATACTTTTAAATATATACATATCTTTTTTTATAAAGTATGTACAAATTACTACTACTACATTACTACAAATCAGATAGATACAAAAAAGCTTTTTTATGTGCAATTGCTGTAATGCTAGATGGTAAGATTTAAAGGAGTTGTTCACCCCCACATTTCTATTTCTATTGATTACTCACACCTAGGGATGGGTATCGTCTGTGATACTTTTAATGGTATCGATTGCATGACGTCGATACTATCGGGTATCGGTTCATGTAAAAATGAACGATACCTCGTTTCGATACTCTTGAACGCACCCCTGGCCGGTCGCATCTGTAACAGTTGGGCTACTGAGAGTTTAATGACTGCTTTAGTAGGCTACACTCGTTACTGTGGAAAATAGCTGACAATAGCCTATAATGTTTATTATTATGATTGTCCAAAATCTATACTCTCCGCTCCGCCACACTGTGTGATCATCATCATCACCTCTGCTCTACCGCTGTTAAACTTAAATAAAAAGTATCGAAAATGGTATCGAAAAGGGTATCGTATCGATTCCCAGGTATCGAAAAAGTTATCGTATCTATTCAAAGGTGAACGATACCCATCCCTACTCACACCATTGTGACTTGAGTTGAAAGATATAACGTTTTTTGTCGCATTCCTAAGACAATAATTTGATTACAATAAATGTACCCCAACTGATTCCGGATGGGGACCCAAATGCATTTTGGTCCCCGTCTGGAAATCAATGGGGGCTAAATTTACTATAAGCTATTTTTTGTCTTATTAATGCGACAAATACAAAAAAATATTATTGAACTCTAGTCTCCATGGCGTGAATAGGGGGAAAAAATCATTTTGGGGGTGAACTACTCCTTTAATTAAAAACTAAACCATCTTGTGTCCATAGAACCTTTTCTGCTATAGAACCCTTTATACAGGTTTAAAAGTCACCATAAGGTGTACTGTACTTAATGCTGAAGCACGTAATATCATTCCAGAACTGCTGTGGCTAAAGACACATGTAGAGAAGTTTGTTTTTAGGCTGTATTCAGAGTATGAACAACTGTCTAGAGCTCTTACACTCCCTGTCCTCTCTCCCAGGTCATTGAGGATGAGGTCAGCTGTGAGTCTGCCTCTCTTGCTGCTGGTCCTCCTCCAGACACAGCATGGAGGAGGACCTAATTCTCCACCATTAAACGTGTTCATATCTTATGGTCGGGACCTGCGCCAGCACGAGTCAGGCAGCGCAACTGATGCCTACATTAAGGTACAACCTCTCATACTTCCAACTTAGATGTATTTGATCATTTAAGACTTTCTTGCTCAAATTGTCTGTGTGCATCATTGCTGTATCTCTTGTGGTTGAATGATGTTACTTAAAGGGTAACTTTACCCAACCTTGTTTTCATATAATTGATTCTCACTAATGTTCATTAAAAGATGGTACTGTTTCTGTCTACTCGTTCTCTGTCTCAGAGGTGGGCTGTTGACAGTTCAGAAAGCCAGTGACACCATCAAGATTTCAAATGTATTTTAATTGAAGCAATGCATGGCTTCTATTTCAGTGTGCTACATTTCCTGTTAGAGAAAGGCTGCAGTTTAGCTTGGAATCCACATCCATATCATTGATAGGCCGGTTTCTGAAATGTATAATGCCATAGTCCACTTTGAGAAAGAGTACGGAAATGGTGCCATCTCATGAGAAGCATTTGAGGAGAAAGTATATGAAGATAAGGTTGAGACTGGGTGAAGAGCTTCTTTAATAATCTATATCGGTCTAACACATTCAATCATCTGTTAAATATAGGTGAAGGTTGGCGATAGCACCTTGACCAGCAGAGTGATCAGAGGCAACAGAAACCCGATCTGGAAGCAGTGGCTTAGGTTCACTCGTGTTCCATCGAAACACATGTGGCTGTATGTGTATGACAAGGGTGGAGGACAGGATTTAAGTGATGGCTTACTGGGGAAAAAGGGAATACGTTTGGCCAAGGGGGACAGATGGTTCACCATCAGAATGAAACATGGCATGGTCAGGATTTATTACTACTATCGCTAGTGAAACATTGTATTCTTGTATACATGCTGCTTCACCATGCCTGGCTTTCTGTATTGTGGTTAGGGGCTGTTAAGTATGACATCATTTTGTAGGCAGAGGAGAATTTCTGCCCCCAGTTTCCGTGAATCTTTTTACTATTTTTACTATTTACACATTTTTCTTCTCTTTGTTGTTGAAAGGAAAGTGTTAGAATTATACTTTAGTCGTTATTTTTTAGTCGTTGTTTTTTTAAATAGCGAGGGACAGAAAATGCTCTGGGGGCAGATTCTCCTCTGCCTACAAAATGATGTCACGGCTTAAAAGCCCCATATGTCGAACACTATATTCTATTCACTGTACTGGCCTATAAATGTACTTAGGACATAAATGTCTATGATTACAACCAGCTATATTTTCAATCTCCTGGAAGCCTTTCTACTGTTAAATATCAAATTAAATGTACTGTGTATGGGTCAGTGACGTGACGCCCCAAAAAATGTGTTTTTAAAAAAACTTTAAATTGCAGGCATAAAAGTTATTTACTTTTGTTCTACTCACTCTCAACCTTATGGAAATACATTTTGTTTTTAGATATTTTATTGGAATCAGACTTTATTCAGCAGTTTGTTGTACTTGTGCCTAAAATCGTCATATGGTGTGACATGAAAATAATTGTTCATAAAATGAAAATGGAGTACATCTTTCTTAAGTTACTCACTTTATCAAAGTCCTTTATCATAACTAACCAGTGATCCACTATAGTTTTTTGAAAATTAATTATATCTGTATGTTTTTTTCATAATCGACACTCTGTGTGAGGCCCATGTTCATGATCTTACAACATATTTTAAATGTATTCTGTCAAAACTTTCTCTAAAATTACACAAATATTTGTGACTCTTCCTGATAATATTCTCTATGTAATGCATAAACATTTTTTTGGTTTAATCATTAATAAAGGTATGATTTTTCACTATTTGGAATGTCACACCAAATGATTTAGTGTCACACCGTATGATCATATCTTCATGTGTCAAAGCAAACTGTGTTTAACCTACCTATTAGTGAGTACTGAACTTTACTGATTGATTAAACAATTACCCAGGATAACATGGCCTTAATATTTCTGAACAGGATATTATTGTAGGGCTTTAACATGGGATAAGAAAGAATTGTAGTAGTAGATGGATGATGAGGATGTGCACAGGAATGCTACACACACCTAAGTCTTCTGCCGGCCCACGGCAGAAGGATCCTAAAGAGACAATAAGGCGCATAGCCACACTTGGAGCCAAGGCAACATTTTATTAACACCAATTAGTGGAAACAGAACTCAGCATTCAGGTAAATTGCTTTTTTCCGAAGTCTCCTGAACTTGAACACAGCATTTTGTGTTGAACAAATGTAATTAGGAATCATGACATTACACCACATCTCCACAACTCCAAAAATAGCTGATCTACAAGCTCTCGCAGCACAACGTGTTGAGAGCTTGTAGATCAGCTATTTTCGCTAGTTTTGTCTCGGGTCCTACCTTAACACTGTCCACTGTCCAGTCCAGTGAGTGAAAGTACAAAAGTATTAGATCAGATTAGATTATACATTTAGACTGTATTGTACATCAGCCAGTCGTATTTGGTGAGGGTAGCAAACCGGCTGCCTTGTTGTGGTTCTGCTATGCCACAGACAACCTCCTGCTCTTCTTAGAAAATGCAGTCTCGCCCCTTTGGCTCCTCTCTCCTTGCTGGGTCATTGTTTAGTTTCTCCCTGTACTTTCTCGTTCTCTCAGCACTTGTCATTTTCCAGCTGACAAAAGAAAATGGAATGTATAGTTTAAGACAAAGAGAAAATATTGTTTAGATTGAAACAATATGTTAAGGTTTCTGTGAAGGGGTTTCTGCTCTGTCTGATGAATTTGAAGTATCACTGAATGAAGCTAAATTACATTTTATGTAAAAATGTTTAAAACAAATGTTTAAATGTACAAAAGAAACATGGAACTTTGTTATTTATTGTTATATCTGTAGTTAAATACAGTATAAATCATATGGTGTGACAATCAAGTCATATGGCGTGACAAGCAAACATGTCACACCATATGATTAAGTGTCACACCATATTACTGTTTTCTCCATTTAGGTTTACCTTGAGGCTACTATGTACACATTAGCATGCTAACAGCATGCTAGCTATAACAAAGCAGCCTAGATCTACATGGAAATATGACCAAAACTTCAAATAACTTAAGCTTTTTTTAAAGAAAAGGTGTCACACCAAAAGACATCCAGAATGGTGAGTTTGTCAACGTTTCAACAAGATGGCATTTCATGAAAATGTTAAAATCATAACTCACCTCAGACACCTGTCTTGCAGTTGTGCTGGGAGTGCTGAATAGCCTTACAGAAGAAGGACCTCTCTAGCCAATAGGTGTCCAAATAATTGCCTGTTTAATTTTTCCAAACTAGTGTCACACCAAATGATTTTGGGTTGGGGGACAAAATGTTTTTGATCAGAAATGACTGAAAACATTATGCTTTGACTTTGAAAATATATAGGCTCAAAATAGACATTTTTTTTAGCCTAAATTCATTTTCAAATGATTTTTAGCAATTCTTTTTCTTAGTTTTATTCAAGTTCCCACTTTGAGAAACAAGGTCAGGACAGTCACACCATATGAGTTTTGCCATGTTTGGTTGAAGATTCTGAAGAAATGAGGAATGAAATGTTTTAATCTTGAGTAAGTTCACATAAAGCTTAATGTCCTGCACAATATTCAGAAGGTTTTTGACAAATATATTTTTTATTTATACATGTTTGACACCGAGGACAGCGAAAACGTTACGTCACGTCACCCACCCGTATACCATGAAATACCTGTATTTATCAAGTGGTGCTGTCTAGCAGAAGTACTGCAATCCCACTCTTGATGTCACCGCCTTGAGTATGAGAGTGTTGGTGGTGGATTTAGCTGAACAATCCTTATTAAAGTAGTACTCAAGATACATATAATAACATGCTGTACATACTATCATTGTCTGCCTGTGGAAAATTGCCATCTACTATTACTAAGTAAACTGCTTATACAGTAAACATCTAGCTTTTTGTGCTTTTTGTATGCTAACAAGTAACTTGTTCCTATATGTATTGTAGTTTCCAGTTATTATTTATTAGTGGCCAAGGCCACGAAGTGGCAAATGGCCACTTATTGATATTGGACTTCAGCACTATTATTATTCCGCCACTTTTTCTCTAGCGGCTAGACCGTGCAGTCGCTTTTTACGAAACTCGGCAGTATGGCAGAGGACTATGCCAAACGGCTAAAACGCGAAGCTCGCAACAATCGGCCAAAGGGTGGCGCTGTAGGAAGCCTTTGAAGAATGCCAACTTTGAACTGGTGTAGCTCATGCCCTGTTTCAGGTACAGCAATGAAACCTGTATACACTTATGCGTCTCCTCATGCCGAACAACTTTTACGCTCTGACTTTTGACCTCTGACCTTTACTTCTCCCACAATTTTGAATTAGATGAAAAACAGTCAAAATGTATCTCCTCCTGGGATTTTCGCATAACGTGCGCAAAACTTTTTTTACATGAACTTTGGACCAATACGGTCTGAAAAGTTAGCCGGATTTTCTTTAAAGCGAAACATTATTTTTTAATAATTCACTCAATGTTGCAGTTTTATGCAAATTATTCTTCTGCCTCTAAATCATACATGCAAAGTGACACGTTCATGGCATTTGGCAAATATGTCGAGGGTTAGTCCAAATATCACTGAAAGCAATCTTACTCGAATTGGCCAAAGGGGGGCGCTATACGAAGCGTTTGAAAACTCAAACTTTAAAGGGGCATAAGTCATGCCTCGTTTCGTTTGAAGACATGCAACTTGCTTACACGCGTGCCTTGACTCAAGCTGAAGACATCTGTGTCTTTGTTAAGTAAGCTCCGCCCTTAGATTTTCCGCCTTTTGGAGCAGTTCGTAAAACACTTAAACCCGCTTTTATTCCGGAACTTTCGCGTCACGTGCACGGAACTTTTTTTACATGAACTTTGGACCAATATCTAAAGATCTGTCAGATCGGATTTTTAAAAAATTGAAACATGCTTTTTTAATAATTCAATCAACATTGCAAGTTTTATGCAAATTATTCTTCTGCCTCTAAAACATACATGCAAAGTAAAATTTTCATGATGAACTACTGTAGAGGGTAAGTCCAAATATCACTGAAACCAAAAAGAATCATATTTGAACTGGGGACCCCCCACCCTGACGTGAGTAGGGTTTTCCCATGATCTGGGCCTTAGGCTAGATGCAGAATAGAGCTGGGACGTTCGCGAACAAATCAAATCTTTTGAACGGCTCTTTGAAGTGAACGTTGGGATCCGGTTCGCGCAGTAGAGAGCCGTTCATTTGGGGGGGAGACCCCCTCCCCCCAATTCAACATCTCCTTGCTACTCCACTGAGTACTGACTGAGTACAGTGAGTGAGTGAGAGAGAGAGAACAAGTGGAGGAGCGAGTTCATTGTTGCCTGCTTGTTTTTTTTTTTTGGTGTTTTATGAATAACAAAAGTCAAGGTAGCTTAATTTACACACACATTTTATGAAAAGGGTAAATACTAAATTGTGATCTCAACTGTCAGCAGAGGAATGTGGTGCCACCTTGTGGATTCATGTTTAAACAAATTCTTCTTAAAAATATATAAATATACAAGGAGCCAAATGAGCCAGTCTTTTGAACGGCTCTTTTCAGTGAGCCAGATCGATGGTACTGTCTCACTTCAAAGAGCCATAAATCCCACCTCTAATGCAGAATGGTTAGGCACAGGTGTGTGTGTGTGTGTGTGTGTGTGTGTGTGTGTGTGTGTGTGTGTGTGTGTGTGTGTGTGTGTGTGTGCGCGTGTGTGCGTGCATGCGTGCGTGCGTGCATGCGTGCATGTGAACTGAATCTAACTGATGGCTTAGTTTGGTTTTCAGAAAAACTACATTTCCCAGAATGCAGCAGCTAAGATGGCTGCTTTGTTGCAATCAGTTTGATTTGTCAGCACCTGGCCGCAACACAGCTTCTCCGAGTCAGGCAATCCAAATGTTTTTGCTCTTAACCACCGAGCTCTGCTTCACTGTGTAGCTGGCTCTCGAAGGGACTCTTCCATCGAGCAGTAAGCAAAACTCCACTATGTTCTCCTCTGTCGCACATTTGCTCTGTATTTTGCCACATTGCTAATGGTGGTTCTATCTGTTCCCATTGTAGGCAAATTAGGAGCTGCATCTGAGTCTTGGAAGAGAAATGGCATGTGTTAATGGAAGCAACGGCATACTGTGAAACATATGTTTCGAATGTAACCCCTGTTTGTTAAGTTCTGGAAAGAAGCATATTTTGAGTTAAAAGCCCCGGTTTTGGGAAGAACTTTATTTCATGTTTTAGGGGAACGCCCCATTGAATAAAACAACGCTTATTGCGTTTTCACCTTGAGAACTGTTTCCGTGTGCTGGTTTGGGTTCAGACTTCACAATACTTAAAGGGATATTACACTTTCGAAAAACTTTTGGTCATTGTATGGTCTAATCAGGCTTGTATGAACACCCTGAACAGTTTTTAATTTGCTTCATTCAGTATTTAGATATTTGATGTAAATGTTACCATCTCCAACACGCCCAGGCCCTCTCCACATACACACCCATTGTAACTTCAAACTCCATTTTAACCATGATAGATTCATTAAAAACACCCATTATTTTTTCTGGTGACTCATAATACCCTCCTAATACGTGAGCAGACCGTGTTTTTTCAATAACTTTTTTCATTTATTTTCAATAAAATATTATTGTATTTAATGTTTTCCATTTTCCCAAAGAATTATTAAAAATAAAAGAAAAAAGTTATTGAAAAAACACGGTCTGCTCACGTATTAGGAGGGTATTATGAGTCACCAGAAAAAATAATGGGTGTTTTTGATGAATCTATCATGGTTAAAATGGAGTTTGAAGTTACAATGGGTGTGTATGTGGAGAGGGCCTGGGCGTGTTGGAGCTGGTAACATTTACATCAAATATCTAAATACTGAGTGAAGAAAACTAAAAACTGTTCAGGGTGTTCATACAAGCCTGATTAGACCATACAATGACCAAAAGTTTTTTGAAAGTGGATTATCCCTTTAATGTTTAAAAACTTTATTTGAAGACGTTTACTACTTGAATTATTTGAAAACATTGTGATTTAAAAGACATGCCTGAAAATGGCTAGGTTGTTAACCCTCTGTTTTGAAGGTTTACAACCTGATGACCAACTCTTCAACAAAGACAACTAATGAAAAAGTTGGAAAATAAAGATATTGAGTTAAAACCTTGAGGAGTTCTTTGGAACTATTTTATGTCTGTTGCATATAGTCTTTTGCATACATGTTGTGTAGAGGTCAATTTGTGCTTTTACCAATAACTATGCCGATTAGTGTAAAATCGGCAGAGTCTCTGTCACCAGAAGGCCGAAAACGCATTCTTCAATATTACTCCTTCAGATTTTATCCGATAATCACACAAATGGGCACACAGTATCTCTACAGTGATGTAATCATGACGGATTTGTCCAATATCATATTCTATCTAATTGGCTAACATTGAATTCCAAGGTTTGCAGGATTGCTCCTTTTTGAACAAAATGTCTCAAACGCAGCCTGCTATTTGTGTGAGATTCTGCACGCACATTCCCACTAGGCCAAGGAACAGATGCCACCCTTCTCACATTGGCCTGTTATAGCGCCACCAGCGGGTCAATTTTTGCAAAACCCATTTTTGGAACAAAATGCCTCAAATCCCGCATGCAGCGCCCGATTGCCGTGAAAGGCCAAAGAACACGTGGTACCCTTTTGACTTTGGCGTATTATAGTCACCACTAGGCCAAAAAAAAACACCTGACCTGCTGGAGACCTGTTCGGAAGAACACTACTTCTAGTTTTTCTTTGATTTCTTCTTTGCTTTCCCTTGATGCTTTTTTGCTTTCCTACTTTTTCTACCTTGGCCACTTTATCGCTGCTTGCAGCTATATTTTATTATTTATCATTGTGAATTAATGGTCTGTAATTTGTAGTGTTATCAATGTTTGTTTTGGTCTTCATTTGTTCAAAAAAGCATTTTATTTTGTTGGCTTTGATATTATATGTGTAATTTTACACTTTCACCTGAGCCCATCACCAATGTCAAAGATGGTGGTCAAATAAATGTAAGAAATTGATTTATTGTAAACTGTAGCCTATTGAAATGGACTGATATTATGACCATGAGTTCACTGTCTGATTAATTAGTTGTTGATTTGAGAGTAAAAAAAAATGCTTATGGGAACATGTGTTGAGGGTCGCTTGGGACATGTTTGTTTTGACACAAAATAACCAATAGCCTACTCACATACTTCTTAAACAATTAAAATAATTTGATCTCTGCAGATACAGGTGTCTGTTAACAATTTATGACGGCTGTTTTTGTGTGTGCAGCACAAAGAAATATTGGGCCGTATCCATAATAAATTATGACAAATCTTGACAAATTCCCCCTCCCCCTTGAAAGTTTGGGTAGAGTCAGTTGAGACACCTTGATCTGGGCTAAAATAAAGAAATACAATAGGGTATGTGCATGCATAAAGTGAGTGGCAAATCGAGTGGCAAAGTGAGTTTAACGTTGTTTAATGTTGTTTCATGCATCAGATAGGACTTTTCTGTTGGATGTATGGGCTGTCAAGGCCAGAAAGTAGATTTTTGCCACTTAGTAGGCATTCCCGCATAACTTCCGGGTATGATGATGATGGCATGCGCATACCCTCTATTAATACAATTGCAGTCTAAATTACAGCTTTTACAATGTCACTTGTTTAAACAAATTCTTTGAGGAAAAACAGCATTTCTATGATTGAATAAATTACTTGTATTTGTTGATTTGTAACAAGGTAGTAACTATAAACAGTAGTTGTACTGACACAATAATGTTTCATGAAAGTCAATGGAGTTTTTACTGTATTTGCAATGTTGTGGCTTGTCCACAAGGTGGCAATACAGGCCCATAGTCTTCCTCAAATCTGACATTTCACAGTAAAAGTTCTGTTGGGTTGTGTCCTGTAGGTGAAGCATGCCAGCCTGCCAGAGGTTTGATTTTCATTGAAGCAGGCAAGCAGCCCATGCTAAAAATGACACTGCAAGTGCCACGGATGAAGAATCCATAAATTAGAACTTTGACATAGTCTATCTAAATAATTACCTTAAAGTTGCTATATCAACATCACTGACTATTCACTTTTGTTTGTGACAATTACTTCAAGTGATAGGCTATGTACTGTACTGACATATGTCTCCCCATACTGACACTGTACTGTATACACACACACACACACACACACACACACACACACACACACACACACACACACACACACACACACACACACACACACACACACACACACACACACAATATATATATATTTACATCACTTGTGGGGACATTACATAGACTTCCATTCATTTTTATGCAAGTCCTGTGGCCTTACCCTAACCTCTACCCTAACCGTTGTGGGGACCTACTATTTTGTCCCCACACTGTCAGCTGTGTGAAGCACAGGCTCCCTATACGTGGCCGTGTGGGTCTGTCTGTGTGTGTGTCTGTATGTAGCCTGAACTTCCTAAACTTCGGCACGCTACTAGTCCCACAGTTTTGCCACCACACACTCGCGCCATATGTCAAATCGACCGGCTTACTCGGGAATCGTGGGCTAGTAACTTGCTAAGAGAAAGGTTCAATAGTTTAATTGATATTAATTTATTAGTGAATTAATTTTCCCCATTGACTTATAATGGGAATCGCAAAAACTCACATTCAATTATTTGTCTCTCGCAAACCATAGGGGCTAGAGTTTCAAGACTTGGAGAGGAGGTTCATAATGATTTCAAGGATTAAATAAAAAATAATTGTGTCATTTGGCCGCATGGTGGCGCCATAACACCCCACTTTACGTTTTGGCCTGTAACTCTTGAACCGTAGGTCGGAAAATTAAAAATATTTTTTCCCTGGATTCCTTGGGTCATGACGCATCTCCCCATATAGGCCACGCCCATTTGCGCCATGATAGATTTTCCGCCATCTTGAATTTTCTCCAAAACACACTTTTTGCTCCTTTTCCTACATATTTTCTTCAAATGTCACAAAAATCGGTACACATGATCCACACACACACACACACACACACACACACACACACACACACACACACACACACACACACACACACACACACACACACACACAGCTCCACTTCACACGGGTGTGATTTTTGGAGCTGTGTGAAGCACAGGCTCCCTATACGTGGCCGTGTGGGTCTGTCTGTCTGTGTGTGTGTGTGTCTGTATGTAGCCTGAACTTCCTAAACTTCGGCACGCTACTAGTCCCACAGTTTTGCCACCACACACTCGCGCCATATGTCAAATCGACCGGCTTACTCGGGAATCGTGGGCTAGTAACTTGCTAAGAGAAAGGTTCAATAGTTTAATTGATATTAATTTATTAGTGAATTAATTTTCCCCATTGACTTATAATGGGAATCGCAAAAACTCACATTCAATTATTTGTCTCTCGCAAACCATAGGGGCTAGAGTTTCAAGACTTGGAGAGGAGGTTCATAATGATTTCAAGGATTAAATAAAAAATAATTGTGTCATTTGGCCGCATGGTGGCGCCATAACACCCCACTTTACGTTTTGGCCTGTAACTCTTGAACCGTAGGTCGGAAAATTAAAAATATTTTTTCCCTGGATTCCTTGGGTCATGACGCATCTCCCCATATAGGCCACGCCCATTTGCGCCATGATAGATTTTCCGCCATCTTGAATTTTCTCCAAAACACCCTTTTTCCTCCTTTTCCTACATATTTTCTTCAAATGTCACAAAAATCCGTACACATGATCCCCACACACACACACACACACACACACACACACACACACACACACACACACACACACACACACACACACACACACACATCGGTACACATGATCCACACACACACACACACACACACACACACACACACACACACACACACACACACAGCTCCACTTCACACGGGTGTGATTTTTATTTTATTTTTACTTTTTGTGTGACGTATACAGATGGATGGACTCGGAGGGTCTGGTGGACTTTGTGTGGTCTAAATGGTCATATCACCTAGCCAAATGGGGTGTGTTTTGTCTTGTCTTTGTTTGTGATGTGAAAAAAGAACAAAAAAAGAAAATGATTGTCACTGATAGCAATGTTGTACTGATAGCAACGTGACGCATATACAGTATAATACACCTGTTCTTAGAATTCCTCCACCAACTTTCCCGGCGGCCCCTCCCTTACTTTCTCTGTTAATATTTTGTTTCTACTGAAGCTTTTACCGTTATGTAATGCAATGTATTGTATGCATTGTATGCCTCAATTGAGAAGGCCTACAATGGACCACAATGACCACAAGCCCCTCTGGGATTTTTGTGTCATCCGGGAAATCATCAAGAAAGAGTTTTCTTGACAGTACTGCCCTACTTATTAAATATGTTAATAAAGCATTAGTATATTTAATAAATCAATCAAGTAATTAAGCTGACAGGCATCAAAATGTCTAATCTGATCATGAGACACCATATGGTGTCAGTTGCCATTGGCTGTTCATGAAGTACAGCACGTGAATTTAACATGCTTGACTCACACAATCAAAAATGACTCACTGTAGGAAGTAGATGACAGGTCATGGCAGGTGACGGGTATCATATGGGAGCCACATAAAAGGCTGGAAGCAGTGTGGTTCTCCTCACATCCCTGCAGACAATACAAACAGCAAGATCTCTAAGGTGAGAGAAAAAACATATTTATTTTATTGAATCATACTGTACTTTTAAATATATACATATATTTTTTATAAAGTATGTACAAATTACTACTACTAGATCACTACAAATCAGATAGATACAAAAATCACACCCGTGTGAAGTGGAGCTGTGTGTGTGTGTGTGTGTGTGTGTGTGTGTGTGTGTGTGTGTGTGTGTGTGTGTGTGTGTGTGTGTGTGTGTGTGTGTGTGTGTGGATCATGTGTACCGATTTTTGTGACATTTGAAGAAAATATGTAGGAAAAGGAGCAAAAAGTGTGTTTTGGAGAAAATTCAAGATGGCGGAAAATCTATCATGGCGCAAATGGGCGTGGCCTATATGGGGAGATGCGTCATGACCCAAGGAATCCAGGGAAAAAATATTTTTAATTTTCCGACCTACGGTTCAAGAGTTACGGGCCAAAACGTAAAGTGGGGTGTTATGGCGCCACCATGCGGCCAAATGACACAATTATTTTTTATTTAATCCTTGAAACCATTATGAACCTCCTCTCCAAGTCTTGAAACTCTAGCCCCTATGGTTTGCGAGAGACAAATAATTGAATGTGAGTTTTTGCGATTCCCATTATAAGTCAATGGGGAAAATTAATTCACTAATAAATTAATATCAATTAAACTATTGAACCTTTCTCTTAGCAAGTTACTAGCCCACGATTCCCGAGTAAGCCGGTCGATTTGACATATGGCGCGAGTGTGTGGTGGCAAAACTGTGGGACTAGTAGCGTGCCGAAGTTTAGGAAGTTCAGGCTACATACAGACACACACACAGACAGACACACAGACAGACCCACACGGCCACGTATAGGGAGCCTGTGCTTCACACAGCTCCAAAAAGCTTTTTTAAGTGCAATTGCTGTAATGCTAGATGGTAAGACTTAAAGGAGTTGTTCACCCCCACATTTCTTTTTCTATTAATTACTCACACCATGGTGACTTGAGTTGAAAAAATGTTGAAGTTTTTTGTCGCATTATAAGACAATAATTTGATTACAATAAATATACCCCAATTGATTCCGGATGGGGACCCAAATGCATTTTGGTCCCCGTACGGAAATCAATGGGGGGTAAATTTACTATAACCAATTTTTTTGTGTTATGAATGCGACAAATACAAAAAAATATTATTGAACTCTAGTCTCCATGGCTTGAATAGGGGGAAAAAAATCATTTTGGCGGTGAACTACTCCTTTAATTAAGAACTAAACCATCTTGTGTCCATAGAACCTTTTCTGCTATAGAACCCTTTATAAAAGTCACCATAAGGTGTACTGTACTTAATGCTGAAGCACGTAATATCATTCCAGAACTGCTGTGGCTAAAGACACATGTAGAGAAGTTTGTTTTTAGGCTGTATTCAGAGTATGAACAACTGTCTAGAGCTCTTACACTCCCTGTCCTCTCTCCCAGGTCATTGAGGATGAGGTCAGCTGTGAGTCTGCCTCTCTTGCTGCTGGTCCTCCTCCAGACACAGCATGGATGGAGCCATTCTCCACCATTAAACGTGTTCATATCTTATGGTCGGGACCTGCGCCAGCACGAGTCAGGCAGCGCAACTGATGCCTACATTAAGGTACAACCTCTCATACTTCCAACTTAGATGTATTTGATCATTTAAGACTTTCTTGCTCAAATTGTCTGTGTGCATCATTGCTGTATCTCTTGTGGTTGAATGATGTTACTTAAAGGATAACTTTACCCAACCTTGTCTTCATATAATTGATTCTCACTAATGTTCATTAAAAGATGGTACTGTTTCTGTCTACTCGTTCTCTGTCTCAGAGGTGGGCTGTTGACAGTTCAGAAAGCCAGTGACACCATCAAGATTTCAAATGTATTTTAATTGAAGCAATGGCTTCTATTTCAGTGTGCTACCTTTCCTTTTAGAGAAAGGCTGTAGTCTAGCTTGGAATCCACATCAATATCATTGGTAGGCAGGTTTCTGAAATGTATAATGCCATAGTCCACTTTGAGACAGAGTACGGAAATGGTGCCATCTTATGAGAAGCATTTGAGGAGAAAGTATATGAAGATAAGGTTGAGACTGGGTGAAGAGCTTCTTTAATAATCTATCGGTCTAACACATTCAATCAACTGTTCAATCTAGGTGAAGGTTGGCGATAGCACCTTGACCAGCAGAGTGATCAGAGGCAACAGAAACCCAATCTGGAAGCAGTGGCTTAGGTTCACTTGTGTTCTATCGAAACACATGTGGCTGTATGTGTATGACAAGGGTGGAGGACAGGATTTAAGTGATGGCTTACTGGGGAAAAAGGGAATGCGGTTGGCCAAGGGGGACAGATGGTTCACCATCAGGATGAAACATGGCATGGTCAGGATTTATTACTACTATCGCTAGTGAAACATTATATTCTTGTATACATACTGCTTCACCATGCCTGGCTTTCTGTATTGTGGTTTGTATAGGGTTCACAACTATATGTCGAATTGGGGCTGTTAAGTCTGACATCATTTTGTAGGCAGAGGAGAACTTTTGGGGCCAAAAGGCCCCAGCGCCTGTGAATCTTTTTACTATTTTTACTATTTACTAATTTTTCTTCTCTTTGTTGTTGAAAGGAAAGTGGTAGAATTATACTTTAGTCGTTATTTTTGTCTCGGATCTGTTGAAATAGCGGGACAGATATTGATAATAAATCTGACTACAAAGGTCTGACTACAAAATGATGTCACAGCTTAAAAGCCCCATATTCTATTGACTGTACTGGCCTATAAATGTACTTAAGACATAAATGTCTATGATTACAACCAGCTATATTTTCAATCTCCTGGAAGCCTTTCTACTGTTAAATATCAAATTAAATGTACTGTATGAAATACCTGTATTTATCAAGTGGTACTGTCTAGCAGAAGTACTGTAATCCCACTCTTGATGTCACAGCCTTGAGTATGAGAGTGTTGGTGGTGGATTTAGCTGATCAATCCTTATTAAAGTAGTACTCAAGATACATTTAATAACATGCTGTACATACTATCATTGTCTGCCTGTGGAAAATTGCCATCTACTATTACTAAGTAAACTGCTTATACAGTAAACATCTAGCTTTTTGTGCTTTTTGTATGCTAACAAGTAACTTGTTCCTATATGTATTGTAGTTTCCAGTTATTATTTATTTATTATTTATCATTGTGAATTAATGGTCTGTAATTTGTAATGTTATCAATGTTTGTTTTGGTCTTCATTTGTTCAAAAAAGCATTTTATTGTGTTGGCTTTGATATTATATGTGTAATTTTACTTCTTTCACCTGAGTCCATCACCAATGTCAAAGATGGTGGTCAAATAAATGTAAGAAATTGATTTATTGTAAACTGTAGCCTATTGAAATGGACTGATATTATGACCATGAGTTCACTGTCTGTCTGATTAATTAGTTGTTGATTTGAGAGTAAAAAAATGCTTATGGGAACATGTGTAGAGGGTCGCTTGGGACATGTTTGTTTTGACACAAAATAACCAATAGCCTACTCACATACTTCTTAAACAATTAAAATAATTTGATCTCTGCAGATACAGGTGTCTGTTAACAATTTATGACGGCTGTTTTTGTGTGTGCAGCACAAAGAAATATTGGGCCATATCCATAATAAATTATGACAAATCTTGACAAATTCCCCCTCCCCCTTGAAAGTTTGGGTAGAGTCAGTTGAGACACCTTGATCTGGGCTAAAATAAAGAAATACAATAGGGTATGTGCATGCATAAAGTGAGTGGCAAATCGAGTGGCAAAGTGAGTTTAACGTTGTTTAATGTTGTTTCATGCATCAGATAGGACTTTTCTGTTGGATGTATGGGCTGTCAAGGCCAGAAAGTAGATTTTTGCCACTTAGTAGGCATTCCCGCATAACTTCCAGGTATGATGATGATGGCATGCGCATACCCTCTATTAATACAATTGCAGTCTAAATTACAGCTTTTACAATGTCACTTGTTTAAACAAATTCTTTGAGGAAAAACAGCATTTCTATGATTGAATAAATTACTTGTATTTGTTGATTTGTAACAAGGTAGTAACTATAAACAGTAGTTGTACTGACACAATAATGTTTCATGAAAGTCAATGGAGTTTTTACTGTATTTGCAATGTTGTGGCTTGTCCACAAGGTGGCAATACAGGCCCATAGTCTTCCTCAAATCTGACATTTCACAGTAAAAGTTCTGTTGGGTTGTGTCCTGTAGGTGAAGCATGCCAGCCTGCCAGAGGTTTGATTTTCATTGAAGCAGGCAAGCAGCCCATGCTAAAAATGACACTGCAAGTGCCACGGATGAAGAATCCATAAATTAGAACTTTGACATAGTCTATCTAAATAATTACCTTAAAGTTGCTATATCAACATCACTGACTATTCACTTTTGTTTGGGACAATTACTTCAAGTGATAGGCTATGTACTGTACTGACATATGTCTCCCCATACTGACACTGTACTGTATACACACACACACACACACACACACACACACACACACACACACACACACACACACACACACACACACACACACACACACACACAATATATATATATTTACATCACTTGTGGGGACATTACATAGACTTCCATTCATTTTTATGCAAGTCCTGTGGCCTTACCCTAACCTCTACCCTAACCGTTGTGGGGACCTACTATTTTGTCCCCACACTGTCAGCTGTGTGAAGCACAGGCTCCCTATACGTGGCCGTGTGGGTCTGTCTGTGTGTGTGTCTGTATGTAGCCTGAACTTCCTAAACTTCGGCACGCTACTAGTCCCACAGTTTTGCCACCACACACTCGCGCCATATGTCAAATCGACCGGCTTACTCGGGAATCGTGGGCTAGTAACTTGCTAAGAGAAAGGTTCAATAGTTTAATTGATATTAATTTATTAGTGAATTAATTTTCCCCATTGACTTATAATGGGAATCGCAAAAACTCACATTCAATTATTTGTCTCTCGCAAACCATAGGGGCTAGAGTTTCAAGACTTGGAGAGGAGGTTCATAATGATTTCAAGGATTAAATAAAAAATAATTGTGTCATTTGGCCGCATGGTGGCGCCATAACACCCCACTTTACGTTTTGGCCTGTAACTCTTGAACCGTAGGTCGGAAAATTAAAAATATTTTTTCCCTGGATTCCTTGGGTCATGACGCATCTCCCCATATAGGCCACGCCCATTTGCGCCATGATAGATTTTCCGCCATCTTGAATTTTCTCCAAAACACACTTTTTGCTCCTTTTCCTACATATTTTCTTCAAATGTCACAAAAATCGGTACACATGATCCACACACACACACACACACACACACACACACACACACACACACACACACACACACACACACACACAAACACACACACACACACACACACACACAGCTCCACTTCACACGGGTGTGATTTTTTATTTTATTTTTACTTTTTGTGTGACGTATACAGATGGATGGACTCGGAGGGTCTGGTGGACTTCGTGTGGTCTAAATGGTCATATCACCTAGCCAAATGGGGTGTGTTTTGTCTTGTCTTTGTTTGTGATGTGAAAAAAGAACAAAAAAAGAAAATGATTGTCACTGATAGCAATGTTGTACTGATAGCAACGTGACGCATATACAGTATAATACACCTGTTCTTAGAATTCCTCCACCAACTTTCCCGGCGGCCCCTCCCTTACTTTCTCTGTTAATATTTTGTTTCTACTGAAGCTTTTACCGTTATGTAATGCAATGTATTGTATGCATTGTATGCCTCAATTGAGAAGGCCTACAATGGACCACAATGACCACAAGCCCCTCTGGGATTTTTGTGTCATCCGGGAAATCATCAAGAAAGAGTTTTATTGACAGTACTGCCCTACTTATTAAATATGTTAATAAAGCATTAGTATATTTAATAAATCAATCAAGTAATTAAGCTGACAGGCATCAAAATGTCTAATCTGATCATGAGACACCATATGGTGTCAGTTGCCATTGGCTGTTCATGAAGTACAGCACGTGAATTTAACATGCTTGACTCACACACAAAAAAATGACTCACTGTAGGAAGTAGATGACAGGTCATGGCAGGTGACGGGTATCATATGGGAGCCACATAAAAGGCTGGAAGCAGTGTGGTTCTCCTCACATCCCTGCAGACAATACAAACAGCAAGATCTCTAAGGTGAGAGAAAAAACATATTTATTTTATTGAATCATACTGTACTTTTAAATATATACATATATTTTTTATAAAGTATGTACAAATTACTACTACTAGATCACTACAAATCAGATAGATACAAAAAAGCTTTTTTAAGTGCAATTGCTGTAATGCTAGATGGTAAGACTTAAAGGAGTTGTTCACCCCCACATTTCTTTTTCTATTAATTACTCACACCATGGTGACTTGAGTTGAAAAAATGTTGAAGTTTTTTGTCGCATTATAAGACAATAATTTGATTACAATAAATATACCCCAATTGATTCCGGATGGGGACCCAAATGCATTTTGGTCCCCGTACGGAAATCAATGGGGGGTACATTTACTATAACCAATTTTTTTGTGTTATGAATGCGACAAATACAAAAAAATATTATTGAACTCTAGTCTCCATGGCTTGAATAGGGGGAAAAAAATCATTTTGGCGGTGAACTACTCCTTTAATTAAGAACTAAACCATCTTGTGTCCATAGAACCTTTTCTGCTATAGAACCCTTTATAAAAGTCACCATAAGGTGTACTGTACTTAATGCTGAAGCACGTAATATCATTCCAGAACTGCTGTGGCTAAAGACACATGTAGAGAAGTTTGTTTTTAGGCTGTATTCAGAGTATGAACAACTGTCTAGAGCTCTTACACTCCCTGTCCTCTCTCCCAGGTCATTGAGGATGAGGTCAGCTGTGAGTCTGCCTCTCTTGCTGCTGGTCCTCCTCCAGACACAGCATGGATGGAGCCATTCTCCACCATTAAACGTGTTCATATCTTATGGTCGGGACCTGCGCCAGCACGAGTCAGGCAGCGCAACTGATGCCTACATTAAGGTACAACCTCTCATACTTCCAACTTAGATGTATTTGATCATTTAAGACTTTCTTGCTCAAATTGTCTGTGTGCATCATTGCTGTATCTCTTGTGGTTGAATGATGTTACTTAAAGGATAACTTTACCCAACCTTGTCTTCATATAATTGATTCTCACTAATGTTCATTAAAAGATGGTACTGTTTCTGTCTACTCGTTCTCTGTCTCAGAGGTGGGCTGTTGACAGTTCAGAAAGCCAGTGACACCATCAAGATTTCAAATGTATTTTAATTGAAGCAATGGCTTCTATTTCAGTGTGCTACCTTTCCTGTTAGAGAAAGGCTGTAGTCTAGCTTGGAATCCACATCAATATCATTGGTAGGCAGGTTTCTGAAATGTATAATGCCATAGTCCACTTTGAGACAGAGTACGGAAATGGTGCCATCTTATGAGAAGCATTTGAGGAGAAAGTATATGAAGATAAGGTTGAGACTGGGTGAAGAGCTTCTTTAATAATCTATATCGGTCTAACACATTCAATCATCTGTTAAATATAGGTGAAGGTTGGCGATAGCACCTTGACCAGCAGAGTGATCAGAGGCAACAGAAACCCGATCTGGAAGCAGTGGCTTAGGTTCACTCGTGTTCCATCGAAACACATGTGGCTGTATGTGTATGACAAGGGTGGAGGACAGGATTTAAGTGATGGCTTACTGGGGAAAAAGGGAATACGTTTGGCCAAGGGGGACAGATGGTTCACCATCAGAATGAAACATGGCATGGTCAGGATTTATTACTACTATCGCTAGTGAAACATTGTATTCTTGTATACATGCTGCTTCACCATGCCTGGCTTTCTGTATTGTGGTTTGTATAGGGTTCACACCTATGGGGCTGTTAAGTATGACATCATTTTGTAGGCAGAGGAGAATTTCTGCCCCCAGTTTCCGTGAATCTTTTTACTATTTTTACTATTTACACATTTTTCTTCTCTTTGTTGTTGAAAGGAAAGTGTTAGAATTATACTTTAGTCGTTATTTTTTAGTCGTTGTTTTTTTAAATAGCGAGGGACAGAAAATGCTCTGGGGGCAGATTCTCCTCTGCCTACAAAATGATGTCACGGCTTAAAAGCCCCATATGTCGAACACTATATTCTATTCACTGTACTGGCCTATAAATGTACTTAGGACATAAATGTCTATGATTACAACCAGCTATATTTTCAATCTCCTGGAAGCCTTTCTACTGTTAAATATCAAATTAAATGTACTGTGTATGGGTCAGTGACGTGACGCCCCAAAAAATGTGTTTTTAAAAAAACTTTAAATTGCAGGCATAAAAGTTATTTACTTTTGTTCTACTCACTCTCAACCTTATGGAAATACATTTTGTTTTTAGATATTTTATTGGAATCAGACTTTATTCAGCAGTTTGTTGTACTTGTGCCTAAAATCGTCATATGGTGTGACATGAAAATAATTGTTCATAAAATGAAAATGGAGTACATCTTTCTTAAGTTACTCACTTTATCAAAGTCCTTTATCATAACTAACCAGTGATCCACTATAGTTTTTTGAAAATTAATTATATCTGTATGTTTTTTTCATAATCGACACTCTGTGTGAGGCCCATGTTCATGATCTTACAACATATTTTAAATGTATTCTGTCAAAACTTTCTCTAAAATTACACAAATATTTGTGACTCTTCCTGATAATATTCTCTATGTAATGCATAAACATTTTTTTGGTTTAATCATTAATAAAGGTATGATTTTTCACTATTTGGAATGTCACACCAAATGATTTAGTGTCACACCGTATGATCATATCTTCATGTGTCAAAGCAAACTGTGTTTAACCTACCTATTAGTGAGTACTGAACTTTACTGATTGATTAAACAATTACCCAGGATAACATGGCCTTAATATTTCTGAACAGGATATTATTGTAGGGCTTTAACATGGGATAAGAAAGAATTGTAGTAGTAGATGGATGATGAGGATGTGCACAGGAATGCTACACACACCTAAGTCTTCTGCCGGCCCACGGCAGAAGGATCCTAAAGAGACAATAAGGCGCATAGCCACACTTGGAGCCAAGGCAACATTTTATTAACACCAATTAGTGGAAACAGAACTCAGCATTCAGGTAAATTGCTTTTTTCCGAAGTCTCCTGAACTTGAACACAGCATTTTGTGTTGAACAAATGTAATTAGGAATCATGACATTACACCACATCTCCACAACTCCAAAAATAGCTGATCTACAAGCTCTCGCAGCACAACGTGTTGAGAGCTTGTAGATCAGCTATTTTCGCTAGTTTTGTCTCGGGTCCTACCTTAACACTGTCCACTGTCCAGTCCAGTGAGTGAAAGTACAAAAGTATTAGATCAGATTAGATTATACATTTAGACTGTATTGTACATCAGCCAGTCGTATTTGGTGAGGGTAGCAAACCGGCTGCCTTGTTGTGGTTCTGCTATGCCACAGACAACCTCCTGCTCTTCTTAGAAAATGCAGTCTCGCCCCTTTGGCTCCTCTCTCCTTGCTGGGTCATTGTTTAGTTTCTCCCTGTACTTTCTCGTTCTCTCAGCACTTGTCATTTTCCAGCTGACAAAAGAAAATGGAATGTATAGTTTAAGACAAAGAGAAAATATTGTTTAGATTGAAACAATATGTTAAGGTTTCTGTGAAGGGGTTTCTGCTCTGTCTGATGAATTTGAAGTATCACTGAATGAAGCTAAATTACATTTTATGTAAAAATGTTTAAAACAAATGTTTAAATGTACAAAAGAAACATGGAACTTTGTTATTTATTGTTATATCTGTAGTTAAATACAGTATAAATCATATGGTGTGACAATCAAGTCATATGGCGTGACAAGCAAACATGTCACACCATATGATTAAGTGTCACACCATATTACTGTTTTCTCCATTTAGGTTTACCTTGAGGCTACTATGTACACATTAGCATGCTAACAGCATGCTAGCTATAACAAAGCAGCCTAGATCTACATGGAAATATGACCAAAACTTCAAATAACTTAAGCTTTTTTTAAAGAAAAGGTGTCACACCAAAAGACATCCAGAATGGTGAGTTTGTCAACGTTTCAACAAGATGGCATTTCATGAAAATGTTAAAATCATAACTCACCTCAGACACCTGTCTTGCAGTTGTGCTGGGAGTGCTGAATAGCCTTACAGAAGAAGGACCTCTCTAGCCAATAGGTGTCCAAATAATTGCCTGTTTAATTTTTCCAAACTAGTGTCACACCAAATGATTTTGGGTTGGGGGACAAAATGTTTTTGATCAGAAATGACTGAAAACATTATGCTTTGACTTTGAAAATATATAGGCTCAAAATAGACATTTTTTTTAGCCTAAATTCATTTTCAAATGATTTTTAGCAATTCTTTTTCTTAGTTTTATTCAAGTTCCCACTTTGAGAAACAAGGTCAGGACAGTCACACCATATGAGTTTTGCCATGTTTGGTTGAAGATTCTGAAGAAATGAGGAATGAAATGTTTTAATCTTGAGTAAGTTCACATAAAGCTTAATGTCCTGCACAATATTCAGAAGGTTTTTGACAAATATATTTTTTATTTATACATGTTTGACACCGAGGACAGCGAAAACGTTACGTCACGTCACCCACCCGTATACCATGAAATACCTGTATTTATCAAGTGGTGCTGTCTAGCAGAAGTACTGCAATCCCACTCTTGATGTCACCGCCTTGAGTATGAGAGTGTTGGTGGTGGATTTAGCTGAACAATCCTTATTAAAGTAGTACTCAAGATACATATAATAACATGCTGTACATACTATCATTGTCTGCCTGTGGAAAATTGCCATCTACTATTACTAAGTAAACTGCTTATACAGTAAACATCTAGCTTTTTGTGCTTTTTGTATGCTAACAAGTAACTTGTTCCTATATGTATTGTAGTTTCCAGTTATTATTTATTAGTGGCCAAGGCCACGAAGTGGCAAATGGCCACTTATTGATATTGGACTTCAGCACTATTATTATTCCGCCACTTTTTCTCTAGCGGCTAGACCGTGCAGTCGCTTTTTACGAAACTCGGCAGTATGGCAGAGGACTATGCCAAACGGCTAAAACGCGAAGCTCGCAACAATCGGCCAAAGGGTGGCGCTGTAGGAAGCCTTTGAAGAATGCCAACTTTGAACTGGTGTAGCTCATGCCCTGTTTCAGGTACAGCAATGAAACCTGTATACACTTATGCGTCTCCTCATGCCGAACAACTTTTACGCTCTGACTTTTGACCTCTGACCTTTACTTCTCCCACAATTTTGAATTAGATGAAAAACAGTCAAAATGTATCTCCTCCTGGGATTTTCGCATAACGTGCGCAAAACTTTTTTTACATGAACTTTGGACCAATACGGTCTGAAAAGTTAGCCGGATTTTCTTTAAAGCGAAACATTATTTTTTAATAATTCACTCAATGTTGCAGTTTTATGCAAATTATTCTTCTGCCTCTAAATCATACATGCAAAGTGACACGTTCATGGCATTTGGCAAATATGTCGAGGGTTAGTCCAAATATCACTGAAAGCAATCTTACTCGAATTGGCCAAAGGGGGGCGCTATACGAAGCGTTTGAAAACTCAAACTTTAAAGGGGCATAAGTCATGCCTCGTTTCGTTTGAAGACATGCAACTTGCTTACACGCGTGCCTTGACTCAAGCTGAAGACATCTGTGTCTTTGTTAAGTAAGCTCCGCCCTTAGATTTTCCGCCTTTTGGAGCAGTTCGTAAAACACTTAAACCCGCTTTTATTCCGGAACTTTCGCGTCACGTGCACGGAACTTTTTTTACATGAACTTTGGACCAATATCTAAAGATCTGTCAGATCGGATTTTAAAAAAATTGAAACATGCTTTTTTAATAATTCAATCAACATTGCAAGTTTTATGCAAATTATTCTTCTGCCTCTAAAACATACATGCAAAGTAAAATTTTCATGATGAACTACTGTAGAGGGTAAGTCCAAATATCACTGAAACCAAAAAGAATCATATTTGAACTGGGGACCCCCCACCCTGACGTGAGTAGGGTTTTCCCATGATCTGGGCCTTAGGCTAGATGCAGAATAGAGCTGGGACGTTCGCGAACAAATCAAATCTTTTGAACGGCTCTTTGAAGTGAACGTTGGGATCCGGTTCGCGCAGTAGAGAGCCGTTCATTTGGGGGGGAGACCCCCTCCCCCCAATTCAACATCTCCTTGCTACTCCACTGAGTACTGACTGAGTACAGTGAGTGAGTGAGAGAGAGAGAACAAGTGGAGGAGCGAGTTCATTGTTGCCTGCTTGTTTTTTTTTTTTGGTGTTTTATGAATAACAAAAGTCAAGGTAGCTTAATTTACACACACATTTTATGAAAAGGGTAAATACTAAATTGTGATCTCAACTGTCAGCAGAGGAATGTGGTGCCACCTTGTGGATTCATGTTTAAACAAATTCTTCTTAAAAATATATAAATATACAAGGAGCCAAATGAGCCAGTCTTTTGAACGGCTCTTTTCAGTGAGCCAGATCGATGGTACTGTCTCACTTCAAAGAGCCATAAATCCCACCTCTAATGCAGAATGGTTAGGCACAGGTGTGTGTGTGTGTGTGTGTGTGTGTGTGTGTGTGTGTGTGTGTGTGTGTGTGTGTGTGTGTGTGTGTGTGTGCGCGTGTGTGCGTGCATGCGTGCGTGCGTGCATGCGTGCATGTGAACTGAATCTAACTGATGGCTTAGTTTGGTTTTCAGAAAAACTACATTTCCCAGAATGCAGCAGCTAAGATGGCTGCTTTGTTGCAATCAGTTTGATTTGTCAGCACCTGGCCGCAACACAGCTTCTCCGAGTCAGGCAATCCAAATGTTTTTGCTCTTAACCACCGAGCTCTGCTTCACTGTGTAGCTGGCTCTCGAAGGGACTCTTCCATCGAGCAGTAAGCAAAACTCCACTATGTTCTCCTCTGTCGCACATTTGCTCTGTATTTTGCCACATTGCTAATGGTGGTTCTATCTGTTCCCATTGTAGGCAAATTAGGAGCTGCATCTGAGTCTTGGAAGAGAAATGGCATGTGTTAATGGAAGCAACGGCATACTGTGAAACATATGTTTCGAATGTAACCCCTGTTTGTTAAGTTCTGGAAAGAAGCATATTTTGAGTTAAAAGCCCCGGTTTTGGGAAGAACTTTATTTCATGTTTTAGGGGAACGCCCCATTGAATAAAACAACGCTTATTGCGTTTTCACCTTGAGAACTGTTTCCGTGTGCTGGTTTGGGTTCAGACTTCACAATACTTAAAGGGATATTACACTTTCGAAAAACTTTTGGTCATTGTATGGTCTAATCAGGCTTGTATGAACACCCTGAACAGTTTTTAATTTGCTTCATTCAGTATTTAGATATTTGATGTAAATGTTACCATCTCCAACACGCCCAGGCCCTCTCCACATACACACCCATTGTAACTTCAAACTCCATTTTAACCATGATAGATTCATTAAAAACACCCATTATTTTTTCTGGTGACTCATAATACCCTCCTAATACGTGAGCAGACCGTGTTTTTTCAATAACTTTTTTCATTTATTTTCAATAAAATATTATTGTATTTAATGTTTTCCATTTTCCCAAAGAATTATTAAAAATAAAAGAAAAAAGTTATTGAAAAAACACGGTCTGCTCACGTATTAGGAGGGTATTATGAGTCACCAGAAAAAATAATGGGTGTTTTTGATGAATCTATCATGGTTAAAATGGAGTTTGAAGTTACAATGGGTGTGTATGTGGAGAGGGCCTGGGCGTGTTGGAGCTGGTAACATTTACATCAAATATCTAAATACTGAGTGAAGAAAACTAAAAACTGTTCAGGGTGTTCATACAAGCCTGATTAGACCATACAATGACCAAAAGTTTTTTGAAAGTGGATTATCCCTTTAATGTTTAAAAACTTTATTTGAAGACGTTTACTACTTGAATTATTTGAAAACATTGTGATTTAAAAGACATGCCTGAAAATGGCTAGGTTGTTAACCCTCTGTTTTGAAGGTTTACAACCTGATGACCAACTCTTCAACAAAGACAACTAATGAAAAAGTTGGAAAATAAAGATATTGAGTTAAAACCTTGAGGAGTTCTTTGGAACTATTTTATGTCTGTTGCATATAGTCTTTTGCATACATGTTGTGTAGAGGTCAATTTGTGCTTTTACCAATAACTATGCCGATTAGTGTAAAATCGGCAGAGTCTCTGTCACCAGAAGGCCGAAAACGCATTCTTCAATATTACTCCTTCAGATTTTATCCGATAATCACACAAATGGGCACACAGTATCTCTACAGTGATGTAATCATGACGGATTTGTCCAATATCATATTCTATCTAATTGGCTAACATTGAATTCCAAGGTTTGCAGGATTGCTCCTTTTTGAACAAAATGTCTCAAATGCAGCCTGCTATTTGTGTGAGATTCTGCACGCACATTCCCACTAGGCCAAGGAACAGATGCCACCCTTCTCACATTGGCCTGTTATAGCGCCACCAGCGGGTCAATTTTTGCAAAACCCATTTTTGGAACAAAATGCCTCAAATCCCGCATGCAGCGCCCGATTGCCGTGAAAGGCCAAAGAACACGTGGTACCCTTTTGACTTTGGCGTATTATAGTCACCACTAGGCCAAAAAAAAACACCTGACCTGCTGGAGACCTGTTCGGAAGAACACTACTTCTAGTTTTTCTTTGATTTCTTCTTTGCTTTCCCTTGATGCTTTTTTGCTTTCCTACTTTTTCTACCTTGGCCACTTTATCGCTGCTTGCAGCTATATTTTATTATTTATCATTGTGAATTAATGGTCTGTAATTTGTAGTGTTATCAATGTTTGTTTTGGTCTTCATTTGTTCAAAAAAGCATTTTATTTTGTTGGCTTTGATATTATATGTGTAATTTTACACTTTCACCTGAGCCCATCACCAATGTCAAAGATGGTGGTCAAATAAATGTAAGAAATTGATTTATTGTAAACTGTAGCCTATTGAAATGGACTGATATTATGACCATGAGTTCACTGTCTGATTAATTAGTTGTTGATTTGAGAGTAAAAAAAAATGCTTATGGGAACATGTGTTGAGGGTCGCTTGGGACATGTTTGTTTTGACACAAAATAACCAATAGCCTACTCACATACTTCTTAAACAATTAAAATAATTTGATCTCTGCAGATACAGGTGTCTGTTAACAATTTATGACGGCTGTTTTTGTGTGTGCAGCACAAAGAAATATTGGGCCGTATCCATAATAAATTATGACAAATCTTGACAAATTCCCCCTCCCCCTTGAAAGTTTGGGTAGAGTCAGTTGAGACACCTTGATCTGGGCTAAAATAAAGAAATACAATAGGGTATGTGCATGCATAAAGTGAGTGGCAAATCGAGTGGCAAAGTGAGTTTAACGTTGTTTAATGTTGTTTCATGCATCAGATAGGACTTTTCTGTTGGATGTATGGGCTGTCAAGGCCAGAAAGTAGATTTTTGCCACTTAGTAGGCATTCCCGCATAACTTCCGGGTATGATGATGATGGCATGCGCATACCCTCTATTAATACAATTGCAGTCTAAATTACAGCTTTTACAATGTCACTTGTTTAAACAAATTCTTTGAGGAAAAACAGCATTTCTATGATTGAATAAATTACTTGTATTTGTTGATTTGTAACAAGGTAGTAACTATAAACAGTAGTTGTACTGACACAATAATGTTTCATGAAAGTCAATGGAGTTTTTACTGTATTTGCAATGTTGTGGCTTGTCCACAAGGTGGCAATACAGGCCCATAGTCTTCCTCAAATCTGACATTTCACAGTAAAAGTTCTGTTGGGTTGTGTCCTGTAGGTGAAGCATGCCAGCCTGCCAGAGGTTTGATTTTCATTGAAGCAGGCAAGCAGCCCATGCTAAAAATGACACTGCAAGTGCCACGGATGAAGAATCCATAAATTAGAACTTTGACATAGTCTATCTAAATAATTACCTTAAAGTTGCTATATCAACATCACTGACTATTCACTTTTGTTTGTGACAATTACTTCAAGTGATAGGCTATGTACTGTACTGACATATGTCTCCCCATACTGACACTGTACTGTATACACACACACACACACACACACACACACACACACACACACACACACACACACACACACACACACACACACACACACACACACACACACACACACACAATATATATATATTTACATCACTTGTGGGGACATTACATAGACTTCCATTCATTTTTATGCAAGTCCTGTGGCCTTACCCTAACCTCTACCCTAACCGTTGTGGGGACCTACTATTTTGTCCCCACACTGTCAGCTGTGTGAAGCACAGGCTCCCTATACGTGGCCGTGTGGGTCTGTCTGTGTGTGTGTCTGTATGTAGCCTGAACTTCCTAAACTTCGGCACGCTACTAGTCCCACAGTTTTGCCACCACACACTCGCGCCATATGTCAAATCGACCGGCTTACTCGGGAATCGTGGGCTAGTAACTTGCTAAGAGAAAGGTTCAATAGTTTAATTGATATTAATTTATTAGTGAATTAATTTTCCCCATTGACTTATAATGGGAATCGCAAAAACTCACATTCAATTATTTGTCTCTCGCAAACCATAGGGGCTAGAGTTTCAAGACTTGGAGAGGAGGTTCATAATGATTTCAAGGATTAAATAAAAAATAATTGTGTCATTTGGCCGCATGGTGGCGCCATAACACCCCACTTTACGTTTTGGCCTGTAACTCTTGAACCGTAGGTCGGAAAATTAAAAATATTTTTTCCCTGGATTCCTTGGGTCATGACGCATCTCCCCATATAGGCCACGCCCATTTGCGCCATGATAGATTTTCCGCCATCTTGAATTTTCTCCAAAACACACTTTTTGCTCCTTTTCCTACATATTTTCTTCAAATGTCACAAAAATCGGTACACATGATCCACACACACACACACACACACACACACACACACACACACACACACACACACACACACACACACACACACAGCTCCACTTCACACGGGTGTGATTTTTGGAGCTGTGTGAAGCACAGGCTCCCTATACGTGGCCGTGTGGGTCTGTCTGTCTGTGTGTGTGTGTGTCTGTATGTAGCCTGAACTTCCTAAACTTCGGCACGCTACTAGTCCCACAGTTTTGCCACCACACACTCGCGCCATATGTCAAATCGACCGGCTTACTCGGGAATCGTGGGCTAGTAACTTGCTAAGAGAAAGGTTCAATAGTTTAATTGATATTAATTTATTAGTGAATTAATTTTCCCCATTGACTTATAATGGGAATCGCAAAAACTCACATTCAATTATTTGTCTCTCGCAAACCATAGGGGCTAGAGTTTCAAGACTTGGAGAGGAGGTTCATAATGATTTCAAGGATTAAATAAAAAATAATTGTGTCATTTGGCCGCATGGTGGCGCCATAACACCCCACTTTACGTTTTGGCCTGTAACTCTTGAACCGTAGGTCGGAAAATTAAAAATATTTTTTCCCTGGATTCCTTGGGTCATGACGCATCTCCCCATATAGGCCACGCCCATTTGCGCCATGATAGATTTTCCGCCATCTTGAATTTTCTCCAAAACACCCTTTTTCCTCCTTTTCCTACATATTTTCTTCAAATGTCACAAAAATCCGTACACATGATCCCCCCACACACACACACACACACACACACACACACACACACACACACACACACACACACACACACACACACACACATCGGTACACATGATCCACACACACACACACACACACACACACACACACACACACACACACACACACACACACACACACACAGCTCCACTTCACACGGGTGTGATTTTTATTTTATTTTTACTTTTTGTGTGACGTATACAGATGGATGGACTCGGAGGGTCTGGTGGACTTTGTGTGGTCTAAATGGTCATATCACCTAGCCAAATGGGGTGTGTTTTGTCTTGTCTTTGTTTGTGATGTGAAAAAAGAACAAAAAAAGAAAATGATTGTCACTGATAGCAATGTTGTACTGATAGCAACGTGACGCATATACAGTATAATACACCTGTTCTTAGAATTCCTCCACCAACTTTCCCGGCGGCCCCTCCCTTACTTTCTCTGTTAATATTTTGTTTCTACTGAAGCTTTTACCGTTATGTAATGCAATGTATTGTATGCATTGTATGCCTCAATTGAGAAGGCCTACAATGGACCACAATGACCACAAGCCCCTCTGGGATTTTTGTGTCATCCGGGAAATCATCAAGAAAGAGTTTTCTTGACAGTACTGCCCTACTTATTAAATATGTTAATAAAGCATTAGTATATTTAATAAATCAATCAAGTAATTAAGCTGACAGGCATCAAAATGTCTAATCTGATCATGAGACACCATATGGTGTCAGTTGCCATTGGCTGTTCATGAAGTACAGCACGTGAATTTAACATGCTTGACTCACACAATCAAAAATGACTCACTGTAGGAAGTAGATGACAGGTCATGGCAGGTGACGGGTATCATATGGGAGCCACATAAAAGGCTGGAAGCAGTGTGGTTCTCCTCACATCCCTGCAGACAATACAAACAGCAAGATCTCTAAGGTGAGAGAAAAAACATATTTATTTTATTGAATCATACTGTACTTTTAAATATATACATATATTTTTTATAAAGTATGTACAAATTACTACTACTAGATCACTACAAATCAGATAGATACAAAAATCACACCCGTGTGAAGTGGAGCTGTGTGTGTGTGTGTGTGTGTGTGTGTGTGTGTGTGTGTGTGTGTGTGTGTGTGTGTGTGTGTGTGTGTGTGTGTGTGTGGATCATGTGTACCGATTTTTGTGACATTTGAAGAAAATATGTAGGAAAAGGAGCAAAAAGTGTGTTTTGGAGAAAATTCAAGATGGCGGAAAATCTATCATGGCGCAAATGGGCGTGGCCTATATGGGGAGATGCGTCATGACCCAAGGAATCCAGGGAAAAAATATTTTTAATTTTCCGACCTACGGTTCAAGAGTTACGGGCCAAAACGTAAAGTGGGGTGTTATGGCGCCACCATGCGGCCAAATGACACAATTATTTTTTATTTAATCCTTGAAACCATTATGAACCTCCTCTCCAAGTCTTGAAACTCTAGCCCCTATGGTTTGCGAGAGACAAATAATTGAATGTGAGTTTTTGCGATTCCCATTATAAGTCAATGGGGAAAATTAATTCACTAATAAATTAATATCAATTAAACTATTGAACCTTTCTCTTAGCAAGTTACTAGCCCACGATTCCCGAGTAAGCCGGTCGATTTGACATATGGCGCGAGTGTGTGGTGGCAAAACTGTGGGACTAGTAGCGTGCCGAAGTTTAGGAAGTTCAGGCTACATACAGACACACACACAGACAGACACACAGACAGACCCACACGGCCACGTATAGGGAGCCTGTGCTTCACACAGCTCCAAAAAGCTTTTTTAAGTGCAATTGCTGTAATGCTAGATGGTAAGACTTAAAGGAGTTGTTCACCCCCACATTTCTTTTTCTATTAATTACTCACACCATGGTGACTTGAGTTGAAAAAATGTTGAAGTTTTTTGTCGCATTATAAGACAATAATTTGATTACAATAAATATACCCCAATTGATTCCGGATGGGGACCCAAATGCATTTTGGTCCCCGTACGGAAATCAATGGGGGGTAAATTTACTATAACCAATTTTTTTGTGTTATGAATGCGACAAATACAAAAAAATATTATTGAACTCTAGTCTCCATGGCTTGAATAGGGGGAAAAAAATCATTTTGGCGGTGAACTACTCCTTTAATTAAGAACTAAACCATCTTGTGTCCATAGAACCTTTTCTGCTATAGAACCCTTTATAAAAGTCACCATAAGGTGTACTGTACTTAATGCTGAAGCACGTAATATCATTCCAGAACTGCTGTGGCTAAAGACACATGTAGAGAAGTTTGTTTTTAGGCTGTATTCAGAGTATGAACAACTGTCTAGAGCTCTTACACTCCCTGTCCTCTCTCCCAGGTCATTGAGGATGAGGTCAGCTGTGAGTCTGCCTCTCTTGCTGCTGGTCCTCCTCCAGACACAGCATGGATGGAGCCATTCTCCACCATTAAACGTGTTCATATCTTATGGTCGGGACCTGCGCCAGCACGAGTCAGGCAGCGCAACTGATGCCTACATTAAGGTACAACCTCTCATACTTCCAACTTAGATGTATTTGATCATTTAAGACTTTCTTGCTCAAATTGTCTGTGTGCATCATTGCTGTATCTCTTGTGGTTGAATGATGTTACTTAAAGGATAACTTTACCCAACCTTGTCTTCATATAATTGATTCTCACTAATGTTCATTAAAAGATGGTACTGTTTCTGTCTACTCGTTCTCTGTCTCAGAGGTGGGCTGTTGACAGTTCAGAAAGCCAGTGACACCATCAAGATTTCAAATGTATTTTAATTGAAGCAATGGCTTCTATTTCAGTGTGCTACCTTTCCTGTTAGAGAAAGGCTGTAGTCTAGCTTGGAATCCACATCAATATCATTGGTAGGCAGGTTTCTGAAATGTATAATGCCATAGTCCACTTTGAGACAGAGTACGGAAATGGTGCCATCTTATGAGAAGCATTTGAGGAGAAAGTATATGAAGATAAGGTTGAGACTGGGTGAAGAGCTTCTTTAATAATCTATCGGTCTAACACATTCAATCAACTGTTCAATCTAGGTGAAGGTTGGCGATAGCACCTTGACCAGCAGAGTGATCAGAGGCAACAGAAACCCAATCTGGAAGCAGTGGCTTAGGTTCACTTGTGTTCTATCGAAACACATGTGGCTGTATGTGTATGACAAGGGTGGAGGACAGGATTTAAGTGATGGCTTACTGGGGAAAAAGGGAATGCGGTTGGCCAAGGGGGACAGATGGTTCACCATCAGGATGAAACATGGCATGGTCAGGATTTATTACTACTATCGCTAGTGAAACATTATATTCTTGTATACATACTGCTTCACCATGCCTGGCTTTCTGTATTGTGGTTTGTATAGGGTTCACAACTATATGTCGAATTGGGGCTGTTAAGTCTGACATCATTTTGTAGGCAGAGGAGAACTTTTGGGGCCAAAAGGCCCCAGCGCCTGTGAATCTTTTTACTATTTTTACTATTTACTAATTTTTCTTCTCTTTGTTGTTGAAAGGAAAGTGGTAGAATTATACTTTAGTCGTTATTTTTGTCTCGGATCTGTTGAAATAGCGGGACAGATATTGATAATAAATCTGACTACAAAGGTCTGACTACAAAATGATGTCACAGCTTAAAAGCCCCATATTCTATTGACTGTACTGGCCTATAAATGTACTTAAGACATAAATGTCTATGATTACAACCAGCTATATTTTCAATCTCCTGGAAGCCTTTCTACTGTTAAATATCAAATTAAATGTACTGTATGAAATACCTGTATTTATCAAGTGGTACTGTCTAGCAGAAGTACTGTAATCCCACTCTTGATGTCACAGCCTTGAGTATGAGAGTGTTGGTGGTGGATTTAGCTGATCAATCCTTATTAAAGTAGTACTCAAGATACATTTAATAACATGCTGTACATACTATCATTGTCTGCCTGTGGAAAATTGCCATCTACTATTACTAAGTAAACTGCTTATACAGTAAACATCTAGCTTTTTGTGCTTTTTGTATGCTAACAAGTAACTTGTTCCTATATGTATTGTAGTTTCCAGTTATTATTTATTTATTATTTATCATTGTGAATTAATGGTCTGTAATTTGTAATGTTATCAATGTTTGTTTTGGTCTTCATTTGTTCAAAAAAGCATTTTATTGTGTTGGCTTTGATATTATATGTGTAATTTTACTTCTTTCACCTGAGTCCATCACCAATGTCAAAGATGGTGGTCAAATAAATGTAAGAAATTGATTTATTGTAAACTGTAGCCTATTGAAATGGACTGATATTATGACCATGAGTTCACTGTCTGTCTGATTAATTAGTTGTTGATTTGAGAGTAAAAAAATGCTTATGGGAACATGTGTAGAGGGTCGCTTGGGACATGTTTGTTTTGACACAAAATAACCAATAGCCTACTCACATACTTCTTAAACAATTAAAATAATTTGATCTCTGCAGATACAGGTGTCTGTTAACAATTTATGACGGCTGTTTTTGTGTGTGCAGCACAAAGAAATATTGGGCCATATCCATAATAAATTATGACAAATCTTGACAAATTCCCCCTCCCCCTTGAAAGTTTGGGTAGAGTCAGTTGAGACACCTTGATCTGGGCTAAAATAAAGAAATACAATAGGGTATGTGCATGCATAAAGTGAGTGGCAAATCGAGTGGCAAAGTGAGTTTAACGTTGTTTAATGTTGTTTCATGCATCAGATAGGACTTTTCTGTTGGATGTATGGGCTGTCAAGGCCAGAAAGTAGATTTTTGCCACTTAGTAGGCATTCCCGCATAACTTCCAGGTATGATGATGATGGCATGCGCATACCCTCTATTAATACAATTGCAGTCTAAATTACAGCTTTTACAATGTCACTTGTTTAAACAAATTCTTTGAGGAAAAACAGCATTTCTATGATTGAATAAATTACTTGTATTTGTTGATTTGTAACAAGGTAGTAACTATAAACAGTAGTTGTACTGACACAATAATGTTTCATGAAAGTCAATGGAGTTTTTACTGTATTTGCAATGTTGTGGCTTGTCCACAAGGTGGCAATACAGGCCCATAGTCTTCCTCAAATCTGACATTTCACAGTAAAAGTTCTGTTGGGTTGTGTCCTGTAGGTGAAGCATGCCAGCCTGCCAGAGGTTTGATTTTCATTGAAGCAGGCAAGCAGCCCATGCTAAAAATGACACTGCAAGTGCCACGGATGAAGAATCCATAAATTAGAACTTTGACATAGTCTATCTAAATAATTACCTTAAAGTTGCTATATCAACATCACTGACTATTCACTTTTGTTTGGGACAATTACTTCAAGTGATAGGCTATGTACTGTACTGACATATGTCTCCCCATACTGACACTGTACTGTATACACACACACACACACACACACACACACACACACACACACACACACACACACACACACACACACACACACACAATATATATATATTTACATCACTTGTGGGGACATTACATAGACTTCCATTCATTTTTATGCAAGTCCTGTGGCCTTACCCTAACCTCTACCCTAACCGTTGTGGGGACCTACTATTTTGTCCCCACACTGTCAGCTGTGTGAAGCACAGGCTCCCTATACGTGGCCGTGTGGGTCTGTCTGTGTGTGTGTCTGTATGTAGCCTGAACTTCCTAAACTTCGGCACGCTACTAGTCCCACAGTTTTGCCACCACACACTCGCGCCATATGTCAAATCGACCGGCTTACTCGGGAATCGTGGGCTAGTAACTTGCTAAGAGAAAGGTTCAATAGTTTAATTGATATTAATTTATTAGTGAATTAATTTTCCCCATTGACTTATAATGGGAATCGCAAAAACTCACATTCAATTATTTGTCTCTCGCAAACCATAGGGGCTAGAGTTTCAAGACTTGGAGAGGAGGTTCATAATGATTTCAAGGATTAAATAAAAAATAATTGTGTCATTTGGCCGCATGGTGGCGCCATAACACCCCACTTTACGTTTTGGCCTGTAACTCTTGAACCGTAGGTCGGAAAATTAAAAATATTTTTTCCCTGGATTCCTTGGGTCATGACGCATCTCCCCATATAGGCCACGCCCATTTGCGCCATGATAGATTTTCCGCCATCTTGAATTTTCTCCAAAACACACTTTTTGCTCCTTTTCCTACATATTTTCTTCAAATGTCACAAAAATCGGTACACATGATCCACACACACACACACACACACACACACACACACACACACACACACACACACACACACACACACACACACACACACACACACACACACAAACACACACACACACACACACACACACACAGCTCCACTTCACACGGGTGTGATTTTTTATTTTATTTTTACTTTTTGTGTGACGTATACAGATGGATGGACTCGGAGGGTCTGGTGGACTTCGTGTGGTCTAAATGGTCATATCACCTAGCCAAATGGGGTGTGTTTTGTCTTGTCTTTGTTTGTGATGTGAAAAAAGAACAAAAAAAGAAAATGATTGTCACTGATAGCAATGTTGTACTGATAGCAACGTGACGCATATACAGTATAATACACCTGGTCTTAGAATTCCTCCACCAACTTTCCCGGCGGCCCCTCCCTTACTTTCTCTGTTAATATTTTGTTTCTACTGAAGCTTTTACCGTTATGTAATGCAATGTATTGTATGCATTGTATGCCTCAATTGAGAAGGCCTACAATGGACCACAATGACCACAAGCCCCTCTGGGATTTTTGTGTCATCCGGGAAATCATCAAGAAAGAGTTTTATTGACAGTACTGCCCTACTTATTAAATATGTTAATAAAGCATTAGTATATTTAATAAATCAATCAAGTAATTAAGCTGACAGGCATCAAAATGTCTAATCTGATCATGAGACACCATATGGTGTCAGTTGCCATTGGCTGTTCATGAAGTACAGCACGTGAATTTAACATGCTTGACTCACACACAAAAAAATGACTCACTGTAGGAAGTAGATGACAGGTCATGGCAGGTGACGGGTATCATATGGGAGCCACATAAAAGGCTGGAAGCAGTGTGGTTCTCCTCACATCCCTGCAGACAATACAAACAGCAAGATCTCTAAGGTGAGAGAAAAAACATATTTATTTTATTGAATCATACTGTACTTTTAAATATATACATATATTTTTTATAAAGTATGTACAAATTACTACTACTAGATCACTACAAATCAGATAGATACAAAAAAGCTTTTTTAAGTGCAATTGCTGTAATGCTAGATGGTAAGACTTAAAGGAGTTGTTCACCCCCACATTTCTTTTTCTATTAATTACTCACACCATGGTGACTTGAGTTGAAAAAATGTTGAAGTTTTTTGTCGCATTATAAGACAATAATTTGATTACAATAAATATACCCCAATTGATTCCGGATGGGGACCCAAATGCATTTTGGTCCCCGTACGGAAATCAATGGGGGGTACATTTACTATAACCAATTTTTTTGTGTTATGAATGCGACAAATACAAAAAAATATTATTGAACTCTAGTCTCCATGGCTTGAATAGGGGGAAAAAAATCATTTTGGCGGTGAACTACTCCTTTAATTAAGAACTAAACCATCTTGTGTCCATAGAACCTTTTCTGCTATAGAACCCTTTATAAAAGTCACCATAAGGTGTACTGTACTTAATGCTGAAGCACGTAATATCATTCCAGAACTGCTGTGGCTAAAGACACATGTAGAGAAGTTTGTTTTTAGGCTGTATTCAGAGTATGAACAACTGTCTAGAGCTCTTACACTCCCTGTCCTCTCTCCCAGGTCATTGAGGATGAGGTCAGCTGTGAGTCTGCCTCTCTTGCTGCTGGTCCTCCTCCAGACACAGCATGGATGGAGCCATTCTCCACCATTAAACGTGTTCATATCTTATGGTCGGGACCTGCGCCAGCACGAGTCAGGCAGCGCAACTGATGCCTACATTAAGGTACAACCTCTCATACTTCCAACTTAGATGTATTTGATCATTTAAGACTTTCTTGCTCAAATTGTCTGTGTGCATCATTGCTGTATCTCTTGTGGTTGAATGATGTTACTTAAAGGATAACTTTACCCAACCTTGTCTTCATATAATTGATTCTCACTAATGTTCATTAAAAGATGGTACTGTTTCTGTCTACTCGTTCTCTGTCTCAGAGGTGGGCTGTTGACAGTTCAGAAAGCCAGTGACACCATCAAGATTTCAAATGTATTTTAATTGAAGCAATGGCTTCTATTTCAGTGTGCTACCTTTCCTGTTAGAGAAAGGCTGTAGTCTAGCTTGGAATCCACATCAATATCATTGGTAGGCAGGTTTCTGAAATGTATAATGCCATAGTCCACTTTGAGACAGAGTACGGAAATGGTGCCATCTTATGAGAAGCATTTGAGGAGAAAGTATATGAAGATAAGGTTGAGACTGGGTGAAGAGCTTCTTTAATAATCTATCGGTCTAACACATTCAATCAACTGTTCAATCTAGGTGAAGGTTGGCGATAGCACCTTGACCAGCAGAGTGATCAGAGGCAACAGAAACCCAATCTGGAAGCAGTGGCTTAGGTTCACTTGTGTTCTATCGAAACACATGTGGCTGTATGTGTATGACAAGGGTGGAGGACAGGATTTAAGTGATGGCTTACTGGGGAAAAAGGGAATGCGGTTGGCCAAGGGGGACAGATGGTTCACCATCAGGATGAAACATGGCATGGTCAGGATTTATTACTACTATCGCTAGTGAAACATTATATTCTTGTATACATACTGCTTCACCATGCCTGGCTTTCTGTATTGTGGTTTGTATAGGGTTCACAACTATATGTCGAATTGGGGCTGTTAAGTCTGACATCATTTTGTAGGCAGAGGAGAACTTTTGGGGCCAAAAGGCCCCAGCGCCTGTGAATCTTTTTACTATTTTTACTATTTACTAATTTTTCTTCTCTTTGTTGTTGAAAGGAAAGTGGTAGAATTATACTTTAGTCGTTATTTTTGTCTCGGATCTGTTGAAATAGCGAGGGACAGATATTGATAATAAATCTGACTACAAAGGTCTGACTACAAAATGATGTCACAGCTTAAAAGCCCCATATTCTATTGACTGTACTGGCCTATAAATGTACTTAAGACATAAATGTCTATGATTACAACCAGCTATATTTTCAATCTCCTGGAAGCCTTTCTACTGTTAAATATCAAATTAAATGTACTGTATGAAATACCTGTATTTATCAAGTGGTACTGTCTAGCAGAAGTACTGTAATCCCACTCTTGATGTCACAGCCTTGAGTATGAGAGTGTTGGTGGTGGATTTAGCTGATCAATCCTTATTAAAGTAGTACTCAAGATACATTTAATAACATGCTGTACATACTATCATTGTCTGCCTGTGGAAAATTGCCATCTACTATTACTAAGTAAACTGCTTATACAGTAAACATCTAGCTTTTTGTGCTTTTTGTATGCTAACAAGTAACTTGTTCCTATATGTATTGTAGTTTCCAGTTATTATTTATTTATTATTTATCATTGTGAATTAATGGTCTGTAATTTGTAATGTTATCAATGTTTGTTTTGGTCTTCATTTGTTCAAAAAAGCATTTTATTGTGTTGGCTTTGATATTATATGTGTAATTTTACTTCTTTCACCTGAGTCCATCACCAATGTCAAAGATGGTGGTCAAATAAATGTAAGAAATTGATTTATTGTAAACTGTAGCCTATTGAAATGGACTGATATTATGACCATGAGTTCACTGTCTGTCTGTCTGATTAATTAGTTGTTGATTTGAGAGTAAAAAAATGCTTATGGGAACATGTGTAGAGGGTCGCTTGGGACACAAAATAACCAATAGCCTACTCACATACTTCTTAAACAATTAAAATAATTTGATCTCTGCAGATACAGGTGTCTGTTAACAATTTATGACGGCTGTTTTTGTGTGTGCAGCACAAAGAAATATTGGGCCATATCCATAATAAATTATGACAAATCTTGACAAATTCCCCCTCCCCCTTGAAAGTTTGGGTAGAGTCAGTTGAGACACCTTGATCTGGGCTAAAATAAAGAAATACAATAGGGTATGTGCATGCATAAAGTGAGTGGCAAATCGAGTGGCAAAGTGAGTTTAACGTTGTTTAATGTTGTTTCATGCATCAGATAGGACTTTTCTGTTGGATGTATGGGCTGTCAAGGCCAGAAAGTAGATTTTTGCCACTTAGTAGGCATTCCCGCATAACTTCCAGGTATGATGATGATGGCATGCGCATACCCTCTATTAATACAATTGCAGTCTAAATTACAGCTTTTACAATGTCACTTGTTTAAACAAATTCTTTGAGGAAAAACAGCATTTCTATGATTGAATAAATTACTTGTATTTGTTGATTTGTAACAAGGTAGTAACTATAAACAGTAGTTGTACTGACACAATAATGTTTCATGAAAGTCAATGGAGTTTTTACTGTATTTGCAATGTTGTGGCTTGTCCACAAGGTGGCAATACAGGCCCATAGTCTTCCTCAAATCTGACATTTCACAGTAAAAGTTATGTTGGGTTGTGTCCTGTAGGTGAAGCATGCCAGCCTGCCAGAGGTTTGATTTTCATTGAAGCAGGCAAGCAGCCCATGCTAAAAATGACACTGCAAGTGCCACGGATGAAGAATCCATAAATTAGAACTTTGACATAGTCTATCTAAATAATTACCTTAAAGTTGCTATATCAACATCACTGACTATTCACTTTTGTTTGGGACAATTACTTCAAGTGATAGGCTATGTACTGTACTGACATATGTCTCCCCATACTGACACTGTACTGTATACACACACACACACACACACACACACACACACACACACACACACACACACACACACACACACACACACACACACACAATATATATATTTACATCACTTGTGGGGACATTACATAGACTTCCATTCATTTTTATGCAAGTCCTGTGGCCTTACCCTAACCTCTACCCTAACCGTTGTGGGGACCTACTATTTTGTCCCCACACTGTCAGAGGTCCCCTGCAGGTGACTGTGTGAACATGCGTTTAGTCCCCTTAAGTATAGCTAGACAAACTCTCTCACACACACACACACACTCCTGCTCCCCCATCGCCCCTTGTCCTTTAGCCTCATCTGAATACCCTTCTGGGACCAACAAAAATATCTCCTCTATCCTCAGCAGAATGTCCCTCTCAGACATCTAGCAAGACGCCCCTGTGAATTCCAGGGGTCCTGGGAGGTTAGAGTCGGCATGTTTTAAAAAAATACCCATGGCTGACTGAGCGGTGTTGGAAATGTCATGTGTGCTCGTGTTGTGATATTATGTTTAGGTCTATTTTTATAGTCTCAGACGGCCTCTTTCTTTCAATCAATCGCATTGATTGAAGGATGATACTCAGTATGTCCTTAAAGAGGTTAACGTATACTTCATCGTACAACGAAGTATGTGTCTGTGGTGGGAAGGAGGTGTATTCTTTCACATGTTGATAACAGAGGGAACATTCCTGGAACCATGGCTGGTCACACCACAGGACGTATAGGCCTACTGTACACACAGAGACAACTGGCTGTCACGTGTGCATGCATACCTGTACTTTGACCCCTTGAGGCACCACACATGTGTATACACGTATAGGTCTACTATTACTATGCCATCTCTTGTAATGCAACTCTGTTGTTCCATATCCATCTTCTAGTTCAGACCTGTGCCAGACACGGCATTGCAACATTTTCCTGAGTTTCGATACTCTAGTTAAACTAAAGATTAAATTACCCCCAGTCGGTGCATACAGTACCATCACCAACACTGTGCAACTATATAAGACATAAGTACGCAATTTTACCTTTACCAAAAAGTTAATCACTACAGAGCAGCTTAAGCCTACTGATAAGGGCCACCAAGTCTCATGGAAGTATGCCCATCCATTCTTGATTTTTTGACCTTGACATTTTCAATTCAAGTAAATCACATATTCAAGGAAGCTTTAACCTACTGATCATTCCCACCAAGCTTTCCCATCCATTCTTGAATTATTTTGTCCCGAGAGTGTAGGCTTATAGACCTATGAAAATTCAGTCATAGCAGTTTGCAGTTACTTTGCCATGATGCAACTCCAAATATTGACCAGTTATCTTCAATAGTTAATCCATATATTAAAACAATATCCACACTATTGTCCTCACTTAAGTTACTTTTAGCAGACGATAGACATGGCAGCTAGTCATTAAATGCTAGTTAAAGATAAAAGTATAATGTAAGGCACATACTGCATGTACAGATGTGCTGTTTCGAGTCTTCAGTATTTACAGGTCTTTTCTTGAAAATGTCCTGCAACTGCATTTTCTCCACAGGCTTTTTTTCTAATTTTTATGGAGTGTATACTTTTGCAGAAACTCAAATGGCAAGAAACCACTCCATTCCCATAGAAAAGCAGAATACACCTTACAGGTAGATTTAAACTTCAAAGTCAGAGAAGGTCATACAAATATCTATGATCTACAAGCTTCAATGTTCTGCCAAACCACTGGAAATATACAGTCTTGCCAATGGCAGGACGTGTGAAGTTTTGAAATGGCACATCTGTACATGCACTACAGTCCAATTTCATTTGTCAATAGGCCAGTCTCTTAACTCCAGCTTGTTGGAGGTCGCAAACAACAGAAGCCTCAACATCTGAACCAAACTTTGAAAAAAAGTGGAGGCAAATCAATGTTTTCCTTTTTATATCAAGTTTTTTTATACTTTATTTCCATTTAAATGTATTCATCTCAAAGTTGACAATTTATACATTAAAACCCACCGGCTCTGCGGAATTGCCTACAAGTCAATGCTATTATTTCTGCCACACAAGGGGTGAAGGAGGTAGGTATAGAAGACACCACTTATGACGTAAGACAGGGGAGGACTGAGGATAGAGAGAGGGGGGATTGGGGGGAGACAATTTGTGGTTTCTGCAGCCGGATCCCGAACTCTGCCCGAATCGGCACAATCTTCATTATGCCATCATCATCATCGTCGTCGTAGTCGTTCAGTCCAGAGATGTTGTGCAGAAGGGAATGCTGGGAACTTTGAGGACTCAGTGCAGTGGACCTGGAGGGATCAACATAAGGACTTTACAGGATGGACTGTATGGGAATTGGGAAGTGAAAGTGTTAAGTAATATAATGAAAGAAAGATGCAAAGTAGTAACATTACTATGTGCTATGCTAACTATTAGGGTTTAGGCTGCATGTTTCCTCCTTCCTGTTTAAAACAAGCTAAACCAAATTCTTTGTTACAAGGAAACAAGTCCACACAGAGAAGCTTGTTGTGCAGCTTGTGTGGTAAACTTGCATTCTTCACAACCCATAAATTCTTATAGCCGTTGCGTGCTGCTCCGAGCATCCATTAAAAGAAAGGAGAATCAAAGTCTCTCATGCACTGTGCCAATCCAAGGCCCTGGAGTCATTGTTGCCAATATATCCAAATGGTGTCTGACTGTGTGATAAACAATGCAGACCTGATGAAAAGTTTAATTTAAAAACATATTGGGCATTTAGCAGATCTTATCGGTCAGAGTTCAGTGCCATGGATGTTTATTAAACATCAGGGAAGGGGACGACCCTTGTTAATCCAATGGGAGAAATTCAGTTTCATCCAGCTGATGGCTACTCAGATGGATGGCTCATGGGTAACATGGGTCGAAGACGAAGTGTGCCATGAGTCAAGCCCAAAATATGGACACCAGGCTGAAAAGTGGTTAACATCTTTGTATATTTTTGAGGGATGTTTGCCTTTTATGGTTTCAACAAGGGTGAAACGAAAGCCCAAGCAAATGTCCAAGTTGTGGGACAATAAAGTACACCTTGACTGTCCTTACATTAGTGGTTGGAGCTGGGCTCTTCACGACGTGGCTTCAGCAGCACCCTTCACACAGGCAGCGAAGGCCTCCAGCAGGTCCTTACAGCCCTCTGCTCCTTTCTCTGATACACTGCAGGAGGGACAACATAATGGGTTAGACACGGCCTGCCTGAATGTGGCAGACATAAACACTCATGGAACCAAAGGATGTTAACAGAGTGTACAAAAAGGACACGGTCTGGGTCCATTTTAGTAATCTCTCAGTTACAGGTCCATCTTGTTCAATTCAGAATATTTTACAGTTTAAAACTTATTTTATTTCGTGTTTGTTTTCTTTTCTTTCTCCTTTCTCTTTTTCCCTTTCTCTAAATATGCAGAAGATAGAAATCGTTACTCTGATAACAACTTCATTGTATATTAAACTTTTGATAATCTGTTGGCAATAAAACATATTTGACAAAAAAAAACTAAACTAAACAGTTTTAAAAATAATTCACCACAGCTATACCAAATAGGTGAACAATAGTTATTATACAGTAGTTTTAGTGCTTGGTGTGAACACCCCACTGAATAGCCTAATGGAAATGAGAGTTCTTTCAGGGGCCACATTGAATCAAAATAACTTAATTGCAGAAATTGCAGAAAAGTATAGTACCCTATTTATATAGTACCTTTCATACAACAAATGCTGACTGTGCACCAACTAAAAAGGACAATTGGTAAATTAAAAATGATCAATAGAGATGTACAGTAGTAGGATTGGCTTAAAATAAAAATGGACACAAATAAAATAAAAATAGAATAGAACAGGACGTAGTGCTAATTAAAATCAAGGTTAAATACATGGTACCACATTATAAGGGAGTCTACCCCCTTTTAAAGTCTTATATTTTTGATCTGTATCAGCAAAAAATAATCTTTAGTGAAAATGAAAGAGAAAGAACAGAGATGAAAAAGAGGGATGTGTGAGAGATTATTTCAGGCATCCAGCACCAAACACAGCAGCAGACGCTGCCATGGTGCATTAGGGTGATAGGGCAGAAGGGAGGGAGGGAGAGAGACAGACAGAGGTGGGAGGAGAAGAGAGTGGCAGGGAGAGGAAGGGAAATCCATAGAGAACAGAAAGCCAGAGATAGATACAGAAAGCAATGGGACTGAGCCCATCTGTCTGGTAGCAGACATGTGAGAGAGCGCCAATGTGTGATGATGCAAAGAGATGAGGAAACATATAGTAGCTAGAACGGTGCGAGGAGAGGAAACGCAGGGGAGGAGACTGCAGTTGACTGACAACTGCAGAGCCATCCCTTCTTGCCAATCTTCCTCACTCTATTCCACCACATCCCTCGTTCCCTCTTCTCTCCCAACTTATGCAACTACTACTGTACCACCTAAATAAAAATAAACATGCCACCTAAATAAAAATAATCATGGCAGTTTAGGTGGAACTCCAACATGGGCAGTATCTGTATATATGCGTATACAGGGAATGGAATCACTGACAATGTTAATAATCTAGTCTAACCATCACAGAAAATGGAAATTAAGCTCTGCACGACACAGTATGACTGGCCTGCCTTTGCCTCAAGGCTGCAGCTAGATTTTGCATCTATGATGTAATACACAGCTGTTTCAGCCATGCAGATTAAGGGACTGTTTTCACAGAAATCATTCTTCACACTTTGGATATCAATATCAAAACTATGAATGCTTACAGCGCTCCAGAAGTATTAGACAATTGGAGAATTAGACAGAATACTTTTATTGCTAGGATTGATCGTCATAGTGCAAACTCCAAATAGCCTAAACAAAACATAGTTAACAGATCACATAATGAATGCCAGAAACCGAATCCTTGCAATTTCTCTTGTGGTGAATCTAAAGATGGGAGAAGCGGTAGTGTGTGTGGGTCCACAGTTGGAATAAGCCTCTCCTCTTGACATGCTTGTTAATCTTTTTAGCTCAGCCTCGATTTTCATTGGTTGGACGAAAAATGATGAGTGGTGCCATTTTCCAAATGTTAAACCATTTTCTATTTCCAATGCTCAGAGCACTGTCAAAACATGCCAGCCCTTTTAATAGGATAGTGCTGAGCCTGGGAAGAGTAGCGTTTCTACCACGTCTTTAACATAGAAAGGCACTGGCCATTCAGAAAATGCTTTCAGTGGACAGCCCCTAACAGGCTTCACTCCACCCATTCTACTGATGGAGGGAGAGCGTTAGCACGATGGAGCATCATTCATGTGAGTCAATGTTAGCATGGGTCACAGGGAATGTGTGCGGCAAAGGAATTGTGTATTGATGTGTGTGAGTTATTGATTTTTTTGTTAGTCAATGAGGGCATGCATTATCAGTGAAGAGTGTGTATATTTATATCCAAGCACAAAGCAAATGTGATACAGTCACAGCAGTGCAGCACACACATTAAACGCTTATTCTGCAGTTGCAGCATCAGATAATCCTACCACCAGCCTACTCCCCTCATTCCCCCAGTCTTCTCAGTTGAACAACCCACAGATTGACTAGATGAAACGAGAAAGTACCATCTGAAACCAAACAGTAAGTTAAAATATATACTGACTTGTGAGTCTAGGTGAAATATTTAATTAAAATCTCATCTCTTTCTGTCCTGAGTTTATTATAATCTCAGGACGGAAGGAGTGATGAGGGGATTGTTTCCTCTGCCCTACATGACTAGTGTGCCGTCAACTGAACCAATTAGTCTGATTAACCAAGTCGAGAACAAAGCCAACCCTGTCCTCAATCACATACTGTACACAGTACACACACAATGCAAAGCAATGAATGGGGACAAGTTTTAAGTTTCAGTGCACTTGAAGGGTGCAGTGCAAAATTACAAGAAATAATCAAGGGAAAGTGTTCTTGTATAATCCTATGGTTCTATTGTCCTCACTAATGCTCATGATACAAAGGCACCCAGGTCTATCTCTCATAGGAGGGCTGCGCCACTTCAGAAGCTCACCTACCAGTGACATCATCGTTAGGCAGTTCTTTTTACATTTTTTCCAAACAAGAATTCAAAGTTTTATCTTGTTATTAACGCGTGAACAATGGCTTCCAATATAGCATTTTAACTTTGCATCAATAGTTACTTAACTTACCATACTTGAAATTATAAAAAAAAAAAAAAGGGTACACAGAAGAAAGTGCCAGGACAAAACCATCTAGGGAAGAAAAAAAAAGCCATGAGAGAAAGAATGCCATTTCTTCCCCATGCAGGTTAGGACAAGTAGAGGTAGATAGAGAGAAAGAGGGAGAATATGGGGAATATGAGGAGATAAGATGCTTCTTTGGAGTAGGGATGCACAATTAATCGCTCATATCAGACAATATTTGCTTTAAAGTGCAATATTAGTAATGCCTTCTGCAATCCTGAGATTTCATTTTAGAATATTTATGCCAATGAGAAGCTGATAAAGCCTTGTGATGAATGAAGGCTGCAGAATGTGTCTTCGAGATTACTGTATAGCAGGTTATGGTGAACCCTACTGGAAACTTGTATTGCAATATTGTTATCGATTGATTTGACCATGCAATGAATTTGTTATCCGCCAAAATTTCAATATCGTGCAATGTGCATCCCTGCTTTGGAGTGCAGGCTTTTCAGTACATTGGGAGGGGGATTAGTAAAACATTAGACAGTCACATGTACAGAGAAGGAAGAGCGAGGGGCCAGAGGTTACTGATGCAGGACAGATCCAATGACATCACCGCCACCACAATGGTCACGTAACCCTGAGGCAACGTAAGGGGAGGGGGGAGGTTGAGGTCACGTTACACGGTGCATCTCCGTACTGCCAAGGCAACTAGGAGGGAGACCCTACAATGTGCATTACATTCACCCATTAAAGGACGAGAAAACCACACCAAGGCATCAACCTGCTCATAGGGAGCAGTCACAGGTTCAGTGTCTTGCTCAAGTGCCTTTTGGCACGCACCCAGGAGGAGCCGGGGATCGAGCTTGGAACCTTCCGTTTCCAAGACGCTCACTCAACCTCCTGCGCCACTTTCCTTTGCCAGTAGGCAATGGTCTCTCCAGTCACCAAGCAAACCCTGCTGCCACACGATGCAGTATGCTAGGCTAGCACAATGTTTTGATCTGGCCACCAATGTGGTTGGCAGGAGAGAGGTCTTCACTCTGAATAATTAAACCTCCATTTCCTGATTATGTCCTGAGACACTGAGTAGGGGCCTGTGCTCTGCAACCTGCATACATAATAGATGACTCAAGCAGGTGCTGCAGCAGAGGCAAAATATACTGGTCAAGAACACAGCTTATCCACATTCACACTTGCATCTCTTCTACCTCCAACAAGAAATTAATAAAAAACAATTGAGAAGCTACAGTCAGCAGTTAATTTACACTTCATTAGCTCACAAGTGAAAATCTATTATACCACTTTGTGGTCACATGTTCAGATACTGGATTCTGATTGGCTTAAAACAGTGGTAAATCAGTCAACAACCTTGAGTTGGCTCATGGACCCCGCCCACTATAACATTTAATGATTGTAACTAAATAACCTTGCAAGTTAAATAACCTTGCAAGTGACAACTGTGTTTTCTTTCATTTATATGGTAGAAGTGGTAGAAAAGCAATTTACCATTCAAGGGTGCCACAACCCTGAAACAGTGGTAAATCAGCCAACAACCCACTCCCTCTCATGGTAAATGGCTTACTTTTTTGCAAGCAACATGGTCGTACAACCAAGTATGAATAACTTGTTTAAGTGTATAGACAGAGGGGGGATAACCAGTCGATAACCAGGCTTTCTGCAGTACAGTACCTATGGAAAGCCTGGTTTCCATTCCATTTAACCAGTACCAGTGTAAAGACCTCATACTCCAAAAACTGTATCCGAGTCTGGATCCAAGTCTAGTAAAAGAGAATAAGAATATTTCTGACTATGCTGGGGTTAGATTAATATCACCATTGCTGTTTACTGACTCCAGATGATTAAGGGGTCACCCTGAGGAAACACAGAAGAGGCCTGCTAATGCATAATAGCGAGGGGTAAGCATCACAGCAATGAGAAACCAAGCCTTCACACCAGTAACTTTGACTAAGGATGAATGGTGGTAATCAAAAGTTAAACATGTACATACTGCTCACCCAGGAGGAGTGGGACATAAAAAACAAGTGTCCACTGTCACTCAAACTGAAATGCATTTCTGATGTTTTATAGACTAAGGACATTTCAATCATTGGGGATGTTTATAGTCATAAATCAACTAAGTTCTCAGGAGCTGTTGACAGAGCTTTAAATCAGATGAATGTTAGTACTGTAGGAGGAAGTTCTATACTAGAAGGCACAGCTGAGTGAAGGGGTGCTGGGGTGGCTCACGTTGCCAACTATTGCACACTCACCAGATTCTAAATGAACACCAGAAGGATTCCATGAAAGCCACAGCAAGCACATGCATTACCATTTACCACACACACACACACACAAGTGTCCCTCTCTGTGTGTGCATGTGCACCAATGCGCTCTTACTCTTATGAAAGACAGGTCTCAAAGTACGACCCTATAACAAGTTAACTATGGATTAGAGTCCTGCAACACAAAGCCAATGTTTAACAACTGCTATTAGCTCAACTAGTCACAGTGGCCATGAGTGGATGTGTAATCAACAAGTCTATCTATACTAGGCAGCTTGATGGTCTCGCGTTTTCCCCATAGATTTCATTTGTGTTGAACGGAATTTCCCAGTTAATTTAACTGCTCACCTTACAAGACAAAGCCCTCCATAGATGGACAACATACCTTAGAGATGATCACAAATGACAATGATTCCTACTTCTGATTCCCAATTCTGAAAAACCCTCAACTACATGGCTTGAAAGAGAAAAAGTAAAATAAAGGAAATTGGGTAACTTGAGCAAAGTCAGAATACTGGAAACTTTGAGGCAATTGATGCAAGTAGGAATGGTAATAGTACAATGAACTAGAAATGGGTGACATAACTGACTATCATTCTGTTACTGTATGGAAAAGCAGTGTTAAAACGTTGAAGTCAATAATAGGGTGCACCTGATTGAGTATCAAGTGAATTGAATACTAAGGTCATCATTCTGGTGACATCATCAAGTGCAAAATGCTGAACACCTCAAACCTGAACAGTGCATGCATGTCTGCTGTTTCATAACTCAACTTCAAGGTGAAAGGTTTGTGTATACTGTACACATGCAAGGTATAATTTAAAAAAAAGTGCTAAACTAAAATCATAAGTAAATTCAAAGATGTATTGTTTTGTGTAATACTAAGACTTTCAACCTGGCATCACAATTTGGGGCATGACAGGTGAAACTTCTAAAACCAATAAAACATTTTAAGTTTCCAAAATAGCGGCTCTACAAGGCTCACAATTCATCAAGACAGGTTTGAGAGCGTGTCAATTATTTGAAATAAGACAAAGTAGAAATATGGTTTAAGTGGTTAAGCTGACTGCAAGTTGACCTTGGGCAAGGTCAGACCTTCACTTGACAACTTTTGTACAAATGCTATGACAATCTTGGACCTAGTATAAAAGTAACATAAAGGGAAAAAAAGAAAATCATTAATCCGACTGTGGAAAATGTGTTGGCCAAAAGACAGCATCACCACAACCTTTATGAGGTTCTAAATTCAACATGGCCGCCTCCATACAGCTCCTTGACTGAAGGTCCTCGACAGTGTGTGAACGTGAAGCGGTCGCTGATCTGGCTGACTACAGTATGTGAAGAGAAACAGGTGTCAAGTTTAGCAGGAACACAATCTATGAACGGGAACATGTCATGGGATCCACATATCTAGACGGGTGCACACGCACACACACTACGTGTTGACTTTTAAGCGCCATGTTTCTATAAATACACAGTAGGTCTGGTGTTCATTACACCAGCCATGTTCCTTTTACTCTAGTTCGGGGTTTCACAGACTCCCATGGATGGAGCATGGATAGGCTGGATCAGATTAAACAGAAAGACCCTAAATGACATGGTCTTTATCTGTATGCTGCTGTGTTAATAGCTCGGTTTCTGTGTTGAACTGCGGTCCTCTGGGACAATAAAGTCTAAATCTAATCTAATGAGCAAATAAAAACTTGGTTGCACACAGGTTTCGACAAACACACGTACACAGTCACACCACTTATCTTGTAGGACGATGCGGTCATGTGAGGGGAATAACAAGGGCCTGCAATTACTTGTGAAGCTCAGTGGGCAGGCATGGCACTGCCAGTCAACATGATTCATTCATGAACCCAGGGTGAAAGGCATAGGGCTTGGCAATAGGACAAATCATGTGATATTTTGCCAAATACCTCAATAGATAGTTTAAGACTCCTCAATACAATGACCTGACAAAGATGTAACCTGTTTGCTTTGCAACCTGTTGTAAAGTAAAAGGCTCCAATCATCCGAGTTGGTCCAGCATCTTCTTTATTCAACTCTTCAATACAAGGTTTATCAAGTTGCAGAGTGTAACAAGCCATTAATGAAAACCATCCGTCCTCATGAAGGACTGTGTGAATTTAGACATCTCTTGATTACAGCCTTCCAACTGCTATTGAGTATTGTTAACGTAGTTGGCAAGCTAGTATACTGTGTCTAGAGTGCAGAGCCAGCAGGCTGCCTGGCTTAGAGCCTACAGTTTTTAAATAACCCTGTCTTGCATGGCCAGATAGTAAAAGAGCAAGTCAGGCTTTTGACAAATATTTGGCTTACAGGGAAGACTAGCCAATGAGCTATTCTGGTTTAAATTGAAATGGCAAACCATTTTCACAACATATTGATTTTCACTACTAGGGCCAAACAGTGTTAAAGGAGGCATTATGCTCACCTTCGTCTCAGATTAAGCCCAAATACACCAATGTGTGTGGTACAATAGATTTTGAATAATTAGGTGACGCTTTGTCTTGTGACATTAATTTCAAACATCATCTTAAAAAGTCATTATCACCCAGACTCAAAGGGCAGGCAACGCTACCACACCAAGGTAATGCTGTAGCCTGATACAGTACCCTTTAGTGTTACCTTGGTCACAGCCTAGGTGTAATGGTATTCGCCTTCTTATAATATTACAGTCAAGGTTTTTGATTACCCTAGCTGCATTTAACAACTCACATAATCACCTAAAGGCATGACCCACCACTTTGACAGTTACAAATGTTTCATCATATCCCTAAGATCATGTTCCCAACATGTGGCCTTGACTATACATCAAAGGCCTCTATACTGTACTGCCACACAGAGCAAAGTTCCAAGCACAAGACTTTAACAAGCAGCAATAAAATAAAAAACAGACACCACAACTACCTGCCCTCTGATAGAACAGTGAAAGACTAGAGTGCATGTGTAACACAGAAGTACTGTAATCTTTTATCTTCTTATTGGAAGAGATACAATGAGCAGTGAAAAGGGAATTATCCAAAAAGTCAAACTTAGTTTGAATTAAGAGTGCATTCAGAATGGAATGGAATGCAAAGCACATAGGCCAAACCAAACATAACCAAGTCAAAAAGTAACCCCCTGGAGATAACCTTTGTAGTTGGCTAATTGCAAAACCTTTACAACTTCTTAAGCAATGATCGTATCCTAGCCTAGTAGCAACGATTCTACAATCCCACCCTGCCCTGCTTATCTTCCATCTCCACACCCTTACTAGTAACTATGGAGCATTATCAGCATCCAGCCATCTGGCTGGGAGAAAGCAGGGTAAAATGAGCTTAATGAACTTTTGTCAAGTCTTCACTTGCACAAAAATGTACATGATTCAATCATAAAAAGTAACATGTAGCCTTCTCCTAGATAGTCATACAACAGTAATGTTGATTACATGTTTTACATTTAAATGTCATTTCTTGTAGCACCCTTTACTGTTAAAAGCGAAGTAAAAATCCATAATTGTTGCTAGCCTTCCTGGGCATTGGGTAAAGGTTTTGCTGAAAAAAGATAGTAAAAAGTGATAGATTTTAATTAAAAGTGATAGATTAATTAGATAATTTAAACCTAGGCAACAAATCAGAAATAAACAGCATCTGTTAGAATGGAGTAATTGACTACTACAGAAGCATCGACAGACATGCATGAACCAACCACAATGTTGATCTACAGTGAGAATAGCTGATCATTGAACTCTTGTTTTGACATTGCAATGCCATTGAGCGACACACAGAGAGCAGAGTCATCCATGTTGTTCTGAGCCTACTGTATTACGTAGAGAAAAAACCCACTCAACAAGAATCGCACGCAGCTAATCCACAGGGGGAGGGGTTGTGTTTACATGCGACGAGGATAGGGAAGGTGCACTCTTCACCCAGACACAAGGTTGGAGCAATAAAGGATTGGTGAGTTAGCAATAGGAAAGGACACAGGAAACGAGGGACTAAGGGGATGGCCGTCCAGGCCGGGGCAACACAGACTGGAGTCATAACAAGTACTGTAAGTGCAGGGGATTCTGGGGAGGGATGGTGACGTAGCCAAATTCCCAGTGACCAACCAGGCGCATGGATGTGCAGTTGTGCATACACGCATGCACCATCATGTCCCCAAATCCACCCCCAATGGAGTGTCCGTTCATTTTCATTAACCTTGACCTGTGCATCCTGCAAGGATGTCCAATTCAGTTACGTTTCAAGACTTCAAATTAAATTAATCATCGCACCAATTCATTGCACATCATCGCTCAACGTGAACCACAATGTCCCAAGTGGTGGCGACACCATTTCAACATGGCGCAGTTTTCCTTTCTCGATTCAGCCCACGTCCCTCGGCAGTCACGACTCCAAAATACGATTTCGCTAAAATACTGTATTTGTGAAAATAAACATCATTTTTGTGACACCTATCATAGTAGCTGCTCTAATGCTTCACAGCTCAAATATATAAATTAAACCTATAAAACGAATTCTCCGATTTATATTTACACATCATCTCAACACTGTCAAAACACGATTCCTTTCAGAGCTACAGAACATGCAAAGTGTCACTGTAATAAGACCAAGTCCACGACGCCTGCAGAGCTTGGTGCCACGATGGAGGAGCCATCAGGACTATGGCGGTATGGTGAACGCTGAACACCAGTGTTGTAGTGGAGGATTTATGGAGCTTATGTGCAAGACTTAATAACCGCTACCCATTTTCCAGGGGCATAAAAGACAATTACCTTCATTAACCAATTAAACCCTATATACTTACGGCATCCCCCAGGGCACTATACTAGGTCCTCCCCCCCCACCCGCTCGATCGCATATTTTCGGCGAATGTTCACCCCAAAATAGGGACACTAGGGGTCAAGTGGTTAATAGATAACTTTTCCCACTGGCGAACGCCAAATGATACACTTTCCCCTCACTCTCCCACTAGGGAAGGATCACACCTCCACCTACCATTTGTCCAGGTCGGCCTTGATGCTGGCGCAGGCAGCGGGGACGGGGGCCTCGACAGGTGCGGCGGTCTCAGAGTCTGACATGTCTGCTTGTTGTGTGGCTGGGCTGATGTGCGTGTGAGTGTTGGGGGTGGGGGGTGGTCCTGTCCTCCTTACGCCTATGGATCCGTTCGCCAACAGAGACGGAGAGAGAGAGACAGAATGGGAGACCAGAAGGAAGAGTTCAGTGTTAGGGGGAGGGCACGCATGAGAGGGGCGGGGACAAGAGAATGTGAGAGGGCACACAGCACATGTGTACATAAGGAGGGGGAGGGGCAGTGACCCAGACAAAGTTAAGAGGGGAAGATGATTGATCGGGAGGGACATTTGAAAGGGGGACAGGGCAGGTTAGAGGTGGGGGGGCAGTGTAACAATGCCAAATTATGGAGTACAAGAGTGGAGACAGTGGTCAGTCATCCTGCATGTCTGCACTCTTGAAATGACAAGCGTAGTGTATATTCTTGTACTGGAAATGTGTTGTTGTCACAGTGACGGCATACTTGCAATAATGTCCACTTCACTACAGCAGGACATTACATGCAACTTTATGTAATACATAAACTAGCCCTAAAATAAAAATAAAATAGATGCACATTTGTGTACTGTAATTATAACAGCAATATAGATAGTTATCCATTAAAGCCTACTAGCAAGAATGTGCTGAAAACACTTCACAGAAGAGAGAAGGAAGACCAACAGCATCTGCATCTCCTAATATAAAAGAGGTGATAGCCAGGTGATGAAAGCTTTTTGAGTTTCAGTGCATAGCCTACTTGGAGTGGAAGGGCCCCTGACATGATGCAAGGAATCCTGCCATCTCCTGTTAGCTTTTAGGAACTACTCATTACTATAAAGCTTAGTTGGCATAAAAGAGTTATGGAAACTGCTTTGGCTGCAAAAGTCCAAATATTTAGTGCCCAGAGAGAAAAGACACTGTATGATCTTGCATAGTAAAGGTTAACAAGGTTTTACCGTATGCACTTGCAGAGCAGACTACGTCAAAAGTTTTTCAAGGACATTGTAGGTTGGGGCGATTTAGGCCATGCACCATGGCATGAACCCAAGGCACCCCACTCTTTTCTTTAATAAGCCCAATCACAAATAAATTAACATGATACAGAATAGCAATATTTATTATCTTAGTCATTACAGCCTTTGATCACAATGAAAGTTTGTTGCACAACATTCAGTGAACTGTTTGCAGGCTGATTTGATTTTAATTTCGATACATGCTTATGCTTGACACGTCCTGTAAATGCCTAGCCTATTAGGTAAACAAAGCTCAATTCTTCTCCGGTTTTCCCCATACCTTTTTCTAGCCACAAATCAAAATAAAAGCACTCTACAAGAGTTATGATTTATGGCTAGCCTTTTTCCAGGCACTTGGCCAATGCTGCAATGCAGTAACAGCATGTGAATCACTGGCAGTTGACCAAATGTATTACACTTATTATGCCCAACATCCAAAAATAAGAACTGAAAATATAAAACAGAAGTGCATTCAAAACAGGGATGTTCTGTTTTCAGTCATTGCTACATTTCAACACACATTAAATGGGTTGGTCAAATCACGCAATCTGATTGGTTGATAGGCGTGGCGAGTTGACCATTATGTATTTGTGCAGCTAGACAGTGAATCACTCCGCGGCTGAAAGCAGCAACAGAATGTAAGGTGGACTTCAATCTCCGTGGAGACTCAAATGGAGGAGTGGATAGAGAGCAATGTTTTTCTGGGGAAAAGTCCATCTTAAAAAGGAAGACGCGCAGATAAATTGATTATCTGGAGGGTCCGTAATCTAATGACATTTTGAAACGGCAAATAACATTTTATTAAAGCATTACACACTCCGGGCCATGGAACTGTCATAATATCACGGCTTGAGCAGCAGATCAGTGCTTGTCGGATCTTTGCCTGTCATCTTTGAGTTATTGCTTAATTAAAAAGCCTCTCAATGCGTTAATGCTAAGAATGTCGCTAGGCTACTTTACAAATGTTTTCCTCATCTTAATCCAGCCATACAAAAACGCGCACAATCGCACATCATAACTAGAAGCAGTGCTCTTCCGAGCACAGGTCTCCACCAGACTGTGCGTCCTGGTGGTGCAATCCTGCAAACTTTGGAAGCTAATATTAGCCAATCAGGATGGCATATGAAATATCATACGGATCGGACTTGATCACATGACTATAGAGATACTGTGTACCGATTTGCGTGATTTTTGGATAAAATCTCAAGGAGTAATATCCAAAAATGTGTTTTACATAAGTCGGCCCAAAGGTGGCGCTATAAAAGGCTTATGTGAAAAATGCAGGGCAAAGGTTTATCCTTAGCTTCTAGGGAGTGCGCTTACAAAGTTTGAAACTGATCGGTGGAGTTATAGGTAAAACCACAAATCGGCCTGTTATAACGCCACCATGAGGCTGATTTAAAAAAAAATAAGTGGCATTTCTTCCTCGGCCTAGTGGGAACGTGTGTGCGCGATTTCATGATAATTGCACTTTGCGTTTGTGATTTGAGGCATTTTGTTCAAAATGGCTCGATCCCACAAACTTTGGAAGCCAATCTTAGCCAATCAGGATGGAATATGCAAAATCGGACAGATCCGTGTCGATCACATGACTGTCGAGATACTGCCTACCGATTTGTAGGATTTTTGGGCAAAATCTGTAAGAGTAGTGCACAGAAATGTGTTTTGCGAACATCGGCCACTAGGTGGCGCTAGAAAAGGCCCATTTGAAAAAATTAGGGCAGAGGTTCTAGATTGGCTTCCAGGGAATGTGTGTGCTCACTTTGGCAGCGACCGGGCCAACAGCGACTGAGATTAGGCGCTCACAAACTGCGAGGACGCAAGCACGGACGCACGGACGGACGGACGGACACACGGACGGACGGAGGGGAAAACATACTCTCCCTCAGCCTTCGGCTGGTGGAGACAAAAAGCCTACTCCACTGGTCTACCCTTCCAATGATCCAATCTCTTATTTTCATGTGCCAAAACTGCCAAGCAGAGATCGCCATAGAGGAATTCTGGGAAATGCAGTCTTTTGCAAAGAAGCGCACGGCGCGCGTGTAGGCTGCACGTAAAATACTGTGTACATTCTATCTATGGCCATACAAGGTCACCCCAACCAGATTTGAAGCGTGCAGTGCATTTTGGGTAGTCATGAAAAACTCCTAAAGGACTTTGCTTTTTATAAACAACTTGACCTTCTTGTAGAAATTGATAAAAAAGGGGCCCCAATTTAAACAAGCCCAAAAGCTTTCTTGTGGTCTTTATCTTTTTAGTTGACCTTGTAAACTGTAGGTAGGCTGTCCTGTACCTTTTCCTATGCAAACTTCTAATAGTCTTCAATCAATCAATCAGACCTGCATTCAGAATGGTTTGATCATGCATGACTGCCCATGTGCCCCCACAAATGAAATCACACACTCCTCTTTTCTCTTTCTCTCCCTCCTCCCTCATCTTTTCCTCGAGGCCTTCCTAAAAATAGAGACGCTTCATATGTATTTAAAATATAAAACCCCAGAGACTCTAAATTACATTAGCATCAAATGTCAACCAATTAACTCCAAGAGTGGAAAGAATACAGGACACCTCATCTTGCAGATAATCCTATGCGGTCTCATCATGCATAAAGTAAAAGTCTCTCGAGACTCTCAGCGTCAGAGCACACAGAAAACTCAAGTTCATGCAGGGCCTAAGATATGAGCAACTTTTAAACACCTACGAAAGTAAACAGGGACATTAAAAAATGGTTCATGATCTTGTTTCAAACACAAACTTTTACCAAACAATAATTCCATCGCATCAATTAGCTGTTGAAACCATTATAATCGATCAATCAAAGTCGCTCCACCACCCCCTGGCCTGCACCTTCCCATGTGTTCACGAAAAAGGGAACACTATGTACCTTACAAGCTGTACACAGCACCACAACAAGTGTGTGACATGTTGAAAACCATATAGATTGTGAATGCATAGATAAAGCTGCATTAATTAGAACCTACCGGCAGATGGGACGTCTGGTCCTGAGGTTAGACAAGATATCAAGTGCTTGTGACGAGAAGAAAATCTGCGGAAAACGCCAATGAGATTATATTACCCACAGCCGTGTGGAAGAGCCTATGGAGGAAGGGGGCGTGTATCCCTGCTTCATGCGTGCTCACTGTGTGTGGTTTGCATGTGCGCGAGCACGTGTAGCGTGTGTGTGTGTGTGTGTGTGTGTGTGTGTGTGTGTGTGTGTGTGTGTGTGTGTGTGTGTGTGTGTGTGTGTGTGTGTGTGTGTGTGTGTGTGTGTGTGTGTGTGCAGTCTGCACATAGCCTGAGGAGAGTGAGAGATATGAGGGGGGAGGGGGGACTTCTTCCTTGCACATTCATACTCAGCCTACCAAGTTTATTGCTTCACCCACAAAGAATGGAGGTTAAAATAGATTGGAAGGCTGGAAGGAGAAGAGAAAAGGAAACAAACTAAAACCAGAAGAGCAAGAAACAATCTGGAACAACACCAAAAAGCAGGGCAACACATTCTCTCTTTTATTTATGTATTTATTTATTTGTATCCTATTGCACAATGCACATGTATGATGATTTGATGTGAGTTCTGTTGAGGATAGCTTTCGTTCAAGAACAGAACAACAATAACAAGAGAGAGAGAGAGAGACCCGGCCTACATTGAGATTCCAGTCACACTGGCAGGGAGGGAGGGGGTCCTCCTTCCTACATGTGTGGCACTTCTATGCCTGCACGTGTCTATGCTTGTGCTCAGTGGTGCCTGTGTGAGCATCAATCATCAATGTATGTGTGTATGCCTGTGCCTCCAGTCTCTCTCTCTCTCTCTCTCTCTCTCTCTCTCTCTCTCTCTCTCTCTGTGTGTGTGTGTGTGTGTGTGTGTGTGTGTGTGTGTGTGTGTGTGTGTGTGTGTGTGTGTGTGTGTGTGTGTGTGTGTGTGAGTGAGAGTGTGTGTGTGTGTGTGTGTGTGTGTGTGTGTGTGTGTGTGTGCTACTGCTAACTATGTTGTTTGTGTATGCTACTGCAAGGTCGAAGTCCCACCCATAAAGCACATAGGCCTACATGCTATGTTCCTCCCTTCCCCTCTATTCATTCAGTTCTTCATTTGTTACACCATTCTTTCTTTCTTTCTCTCTCTTTTGTCTTTTGTTTGATGTTTCACCAGCCTATTGCACAATATGATAGATTATAGATACCATAGAGAGAGACCAACCCACTCCCCTTGGGTTAATGCTGTTCAATAGTGTGCCACACACACACACACACACACACACACACACACACACACACACACACACACACACACACACACACACAGACAGACACTCTCTCTCTCCCCTACATTTCTGCATTTTCTAGTTTAAGTCAGCACAGCAAGTTGAAATTTGCCAAAGGGAATGGAACATTTCAGAGACAGCAAATTGTCTTTGTGTGTGTGTGTGTGTTTGTGTATGTGCGTGTGTGTGTGTGTGTGTGTGTGTGTGTGTGTGTGTGTGTGTGTGTGTGTGTGAGTGAGTGAGTGAGTGAGTGAGTGAGTGAGAAAGAGAGAGAGAGAGAGAGAGAGAGAATGAATGTCTCTTTGAATGAATGGTATGAGTGTGTTGAACATAAGGAAAGAGAGTATATGTTGTTCATACATGTGTGTGCATTGACTGCCATCCAGGTTAAAAGTTAACATGGAGGAATGCTCAAAGTCATACTGTGTGTGTAGGTCACACACACAGAGGCATGCCTGTGTGCGCCTGCGCACACCTTCATTGTCTCCACCAGCCGAAGGCTGAGGGGAGAGTATGTTTTCCCCTCCGTCCGTCCGTCCGTGCGTCCGTCCGTCCGTGTGTCCGTGTGTCCGTCCGTGTGTGTGTCCTCGCAGTTTGTGTGCAGCTAATCTCAGTCGCCGTTGGCCCGGTCGCTGCCAAAGTGAGCACACACATTCCCTGGATGCCAATCTAGAACCTCTGCCCTAAATTTTTCAAATGGGCTTTTTCTAGCGCCACCTAGTGGCCGATGTTCGCAAGACACATTTCTGTGCACTACTCTTACAGATTTTGTCCAAAAATCCTACAAATCGGTAGGCAGTATCTCGACAGTCATGTGATCGACACCGATCTGTCCGATTTTTCATATTCCATCCTGATTGGCTAAGACTGGCTTCCAAAGTTTGTAGGATTGAGCCGTTTTGAACAAACTACCTCAAATCCCAAACGCAAAGTGCAATTATCATGAAATCGCGCACACACGTTCCCACTAGGTCGAGGAAGAAATGCCACTTCAAATTTTTGAAATCAGCCTCATGGTGGCGCTATAACAGGCCGATTTGTGGTTTTACCTATAACTCCACCGATCAGTTTCAAACTTTGTAAGCGCACTCCCTAGAGGCCAAGGAAAAACCCTTTCTCTGCATTTTTCACATCAGCCTTTTATAGCGCCACCAGGAGGCCGACTTATGTAAAACACAATTTTTCCGATTATTCCTTGAGATTTTATCCAAAAATCATGCAAATCGGTACACAGTATCTCTATAGTCATGTGATCAAGTCCGATCTGTCTGATATTTCATATTCCATCCTAATTGGCTAATATTGGCTTCCAAAGTTTGCAGGATTGCTCAGTTTTTGAACAAAATGCTTCAAATCATCGACGCAGCTTGCGATTACAGTGAAATTTGCCACACATATTCCCACTATGTCAAGGAACAAATGCTACCCTTTTCACGTTGGCCCGTTATAGCGCCACCAGCAGGTAGCAAAACACATTTTTGGAACACAATGCCTCAAATCATGCATGCAGCGTCCGATTGCCATGAAAGGTCTAAGGTGAAGAACATATGCCAGCCTTTTTACATTGGCCTATTATACAGTAGCACCACCAGGACGCCTGGCCTGGTGGAGACCTGTGCTCGGAAGACCCAAGCATGCTTACTCAGTTATTGTCTCCACCAGCCGAAGGCTGAGGGGAGAGTATGTTTTCCCCTCCGTCCGTCCGTGCGTCCGTCCGTCCGTGTGTCCGTGTGTCCGTGTGTCCGTGTGTCCGTGTGTCCTCGCAGTTTGTGTGCAGCTAATCTCAGTCACCGTTGGCCCGATCGCTGCCAAACTGAGCACACACACTCCCTGGATGCCAATCTAGAACCTCTGCCCCACATTTTTCAAATCAGCCTCATGGTGGCGCTATAACAGGCCGATTTGTGTGGCCTGGTTGTTACCAGCTAATCTCCGGCGCCGTTGGCCCGATCGCTGCCAAACTGAGCACACACACTCCCTGGATGCTAATTCAGAACCTCTGCCCCACATTTTTTAAATCAGCCTCATGGTGGCGCTATAACAGGCCGATTTGTGTGGCCTGGTGGAGACCTGTGCTCGGAAGAGCACTGCTTCTAGTTTACATGTCTGTTTACACGTGCACATTTTCTGTGTGTGTGTGTGTGTGTGTGTGTGTGTGTGTGTGTGTGTGTGTGTGTGTGTGTGTGTGTGTGTTTGACAGTTAAATGGAGTTCCCCTCCCACAAGGGAGGAAGTGGAGGGCAGCCAAAAGCAAAGGATCATGGGTAATCTATAGGGTGACTGCAGTGCAGAGCCTCAGCAATGGACACAATATAAAGGTGACTGCACTTGTTTTCTATCCAGTTTGTTTGTCCAGGAATACATTAAATAAAACATCCATAAATCTGCAAATGTCCTTTTTGAGATGGATGGCGGTGGACTGAAATTAATATGATCAAACACAATGACAACACAACACAGCTTCCACCAGTACATGAATCAAAAGTTAAAACTAAATGTCATTGTTAAGACTCCTAATCTGCATGCCACCTTAGTTATTACCCTTTCTGACTGTTCAAAATGTTTCAAGGATACAGTTGGTTTTAATTATAACTGCGCTCCTCAGTGTGCATATCCCCGCCAGGCTGGGTTGCCTAGCCAAGGATGTGTAAAGGTGTTCTGGCTAACCTGGCGTTGGTGGCGGTAAGTGTTGGAACGCGCCTGTTGCCGAAAATCTGTTGTTGAATGGGCTATGGGTATACTGTCACGTTCGGACTAAAGTTGTAGGGAGCGGGACGCATCGAAAGCAGACTGACCGTTGGGCAGGTGGAGAGGAGGTAGAGCTCTCTGGTTGGCTGCTAGGAGGCCCTAGGAGGGGTAGCGGGAACCCTTCCTAAAATGCAATACTGAGGTTTGCCTGAATACAGCGCATATATATGGTATAAATATTGCTAGAGCTGCACACTCAAAATGCATGTATAGAGCGTGGGATCGTGTGTGTGGCTCATCTCATTCAATAATATCTTTAACTTATCAATATCATTAGCACTTTCACGCATGGACGGATTAACCCCCGCGAGGGCCCCTGGCCAATAATTTTTTATTGGCTCCATTGCTGCCTGGCAGCATGTCACGGGTCCGAGTCCTGATCCCAACGACCTTTGCTGTGTGTCACTATCTCTGTCTCTCCACATTTCCTATCTATGCTGTAGTGTACACTATCAATAAAGGCTGAAAAAAACCAAAAAATGATATACATCAAGACATAGGCTATTTCAGCACCAAAGTAGCAGTCTGTCAGTGCAGTGTGGAGAGAGGTGCATTCAGCAAATCTTCACACCTTTCAACCGACTCATCTCCCGACTTCATTCAACTGCCAGTCTGTAGTAATCTGTAGCCTATTGGTGGGGGGACACCTTAAAGGAGTAGTTCACCCCAAAAATGAATTTGAATGTCATGTTCTATTGATTACTCATGCATGGAGACTTGAGTTCAATGATATTTTTTTAGTTTTTTGTTGTATTCCTAAGATAAATATGTGATTACAATAAATGTACCCCCATTGACTCCGACAATGTGACAAATATTTTTTTTTAAACTCAAGTTTCCATGGTATGAGTAATCAATAGAAAAAAGTCATTTTGGAGGTGAACTACTCCTTTAAGATGTGGGTTGCAGCCGTGTTGGGTCATGAGGAAGCTGCGGGGGAAATAGCAAGTGATGTAAGGCATATGGGGCAACATTTCGCATTTGTGACAGTGCTTTTAGAGATCTGCTCTATAGAGGCCCCTCAAGATTGATTAGATGTTGCGTTTATAATATATTGTATGCAGTACGTTTTTTGTAAGAAATCGTTTTTTTTAATCGAATTACAGATACAGACAAACAGTATGTATCAAAACCCTCAATTTGTGACTCTAATTGGGGGTCAATCGGACCATGATGTTGTTTTGAAAAAATTGGGGTGGGGTGTCTTCCATGGCCTATACTGAAGTTTTAACCAGGCACTAAAATCCTCTACCCTTAAGTTCGGTTTGGATTCACTTCACCTTAGTTCGGTTTACGGGTAATTTTGACTCGGGGGATATTTGGTTTAAAAAACAATACTAATATATTTTTTTACTTAACAAATCATCATCAGACATTGACTTTGTCTCTAAGTTCACTGTTTATTTTACCATATATATCATAGGCCTATGGATTGTTTGGAATTGAGACAAAGTCAATTTCTGATGATGATTTCTTAAGTAAAATGTTATATTAATAATGAATATGGGGGGGGTTCGTCACAGAAGAATCTTTAAGGCCAGTGAGTATCAGGTGGAAAAATGTTAACTTCTACTTTAAAAAAATATATATATATAATGAAAATTTAAAATGGGTCAAAATGACCCGAACCGAACTTAAGAGTTAAAGGATCCTAGTAAAAAGTGGAATGGAAAGAATAGGGATGCTGAGGTTCGAGTGGATAACCACCATCCGTATACCCTGTTTGTGGGTGGAGTTCAATGTGGCTCAACATTAGGCCATCATGGTGATGGCACACGACACGTCACATGCTGGTGGAGTGCCTGTCTTTATTCATCTGTTTCATTAAGGAGTTTTCCACATCTAAAGGCTTTATCTTCTCAGACACACACACACACACACACGCACACACACATGCACGCACGCACGCACGCACGCACGCACACACACACACACACACACACAACATAATGCACACAAATACACGTGCAAACACCCGCTATACAACCAAATGCATGTAGCGCATGATGCACACACCTCTGTGTGTATAAATAGACTCATACCTGTATTTAAACACACGCACGCACGCACGCACGCACGCACGCACACACACAGATACACACACTTGAATTGACCTGCACTTTTTGTAGAGCCATGTTTCTCATTAGTGACTGCATGGACCAAACTAAGTCCAAATAATCTCAGACCTCTGCATAACCAAATTGGTCAGACACTATAAAGTGGAGGTCAGGTAGAGAATGAGACAGATAGAAAAGAGGGAAAGAACAAGACTCAAACAAAAGAGAGATGGCTCATAGAAAAAAACTCTACCTGACGGGTGAGGAGATCCATCTCCCTCTCTCTTTAAAGTATCTATCTAATATGTATCTATGTATCTATGTATCTATATCTATCTATCTATCTATCTATCTATCTAGTATATGTCTGTCTGTCTGTCTGTCTGTCTGTCTGTCTGTCTGTCTGTCTGTCTGTCTGTCTGTCTATCTTCAATTCAATGGGGATTTATTGGGATTTATATGACATCTTAAACACTTTGTGTCTAAGATCGGTCAAATGATCAGCTGTGTGTATGTATCTCCATGTCCATCTCTCTCTCTCTCTCTCTCTCTCTCTCTCTCTCTCTGTACAGTAGTGTGTATGTTGTGGTGCTGCCATGCTGTCCCTCTTGGTGACCTGATGGACAGAGCGGCTCAGCGCTCAGACAAACTGCACTCTCTCAGCACCACACTGACCCACGAGCTGGTCAGTATATGTGTGTGCGCGTGTAACTCGTACTTGTGTAATGACAATAGATATAGTGTTGCCTATATCTATATACTAGGCACACCTACTGTAAATCTATAACATTCTATACTTATGTTATTATCTGTAGCTGTGTCATGTACATCATAGATGATTTTTTTACCTCTAGATGGCAGCAAACTCACAAAAGTGGCACAAAAGTGGCCCAGAGGTTTTCTGATGGGTGCTCTGGTTTGGTGTCAGTTTATAATATTTGACTCCTTTGCTCTCTCTCAGGACACTCATTTTCCTCCTTTAGGCCGCCTGATGATGCCCCGGCCCTCCATGTGTCACACCTCATCTCTCCAGACACCCAATGACAAGGAGCAAGCTCTCAGAGTGTCGGTCAGTCAACGCTCACTTCAAAGTTGTCATCTACCACCTTCAGTTCTCACCTAACCTCTCCTACCATCCTCATTCCTCACCTCCTTCCCCCCCATCCAGGAGTCAGACCTGCTCTCCTTGGCTAGGTCATTGCTCCAGGCCTGGGTCGACCCCCTGCTGTTCCTGTCTTCTGCGGCTCCCAGCCTGCCTCACCCATCCCACAACACCATCTACAGCAAGTTACAGGAACTTCAGGACCACTCCAGGAACCTGGGCGATGGCCTGGACATACTGTCTGGAAAGGTGGGTATGAGTGCTGTAAAGTAACTTCCTAAGTACTCAAGTACTGTAAAAAAAAAAATGGTTGTACTTTACTTGAGAATTTCCAACGTCCAATACTGTTACTTCTACGCCACTACATCTCAGAGGTAAATATTGTACTTTTACTCCACTACATGTTTAGGAAGGGTTGCTCTGCCTCTCTCAACTCCCCCCTTTCCTTCTATCTCCTTCCTCCTCTCTCTCCTCTCCCTCACTTTTCTCCCTCTCCAGATGGGCCCTTCCTCGCAGTATATTTCCTCCCTGCCGTACCGAGGAGGAAGTGACCTTGGCCAGGACAAGACCTCCCGTCTGATCAACTTCCACTTCCTGCTATCCTGCTTTCGACGCGACTCCCACAAAATTGACAGCTTCCTCAAGGTGCTGCGCTGTCGCCTGGCCAAGACTAGACCTGAAATGTGTTGAGGAGGAGGAGAACGCACACACGCACGCACGCACACACACACACACGCACTCACACCCACACGGTTGTCATTTTGGCTCTGAGGTGGAGATTCCAATGAGATTCTACTGAAATCTCATACTGTGTGACCATTGATCCACCCATGCAGGCAGTTGATACATACCGTAAGCTGTCAGCACATCAACCACCATCAACACTGCTAGTATGAGTTTGATGCGCACATGTGTTCCATATCTTGCTCACATTCATGTTTCACCTTGGATGTTTAAGTCACATATTGCCTACCAGTATAATAGAATAGCATGCCTTTAATTAACTACTATAAACAAAACCAATGCATATAGTCTGATGTATACTTAGTTGTGCGCTATAGTGACGTGCAATGAAAATAGCAGATATACAAGCTCAAAACGCGTCATATCATGACATGTTGTGAGCTTGTATAAAAATGTATATGAGCTTATTAATTATGTTAAATATTCTTTGCAGTGAATGAGTAAACCACTTAACCCTATTTGATTTTTTTTAATAGCAGTAAATTGTTGAAAATTGTTAAACATAGCACATAGACATGGGTGACTCCACTCCAGTCAGAAGCCGGGAGTGTTTTGAATGGAGTGGTATTGCATGGTACCATGTTGTCACTTCTCCAGCTCTCTCCAGCTAGTGAGGATTCATTCCAGATTCCCTGGTTTTTGTGCTATGGTGAAAATGCATCCTGAGGTGCTTCCACCTCAGAGCCAAGATACTGGGGGTTGGTTTGAAGGTGGTGAGGAGGGTGACATTTGTCTTGGAGGGTTATGTTATGTTTATTTATTTGACATGGACATCACAATAACATTGGACGAACCAGATGCATTGATTAAAAGTGAATAGGCCTATATCAGTTGTTGATGGCTCATTTGAGCCCCACTTCCTTGAATACAAGAACTTGTGACCAGAACTGAAGAATAAATCCCATTTCGCCAGAGATGCCACAGCCTGCATGCAGTAGCTTCCTTTGAGTTCTGTGCAGTTTGTGTGTGATGTGACTGTTTTCATCTGACTCAAGCAGAAATCTGACAAAAAGCTTGTAACTTTTGCACTTTAGCTTAATTTAGGCTACACATTTTAGAGAGCACATTGAATGTAATACAAAAATATAAATATATGAATAAACAATATGTCTTGCACAATTAATTTCTCTGAGTCTGTCAATAGGCCTATATCAGTATTTAGTAGGTATGACTGTATGATGACAGTTGAAGGTTTTACAGGTTCAGTATGAGCTTGATACTGTTGACCTATGGTAGGACTACTGTAGTAATAGTAGGCTACTGTAATGCAGTAAGTACATTGATAATATAGCCTATTAATAATAAATGATAATAGCCTAAATCATAAACAAAAATCCTGAAATAAAAATGCATGCTGATTTTAATGCTGCAAAAATGTAGCCTATGTAGTTAATTCCTCACTAGATTTAACACTTGGTCAAATGTTTAAAAATTAAATAGCCTACCATGTTGCCATGACGACACTTCCTTAAACAGAAACCTGACCACAACAGTGGATATTCTTATTTCAATAGGCATAACTCTGGCTATCAAGACCAATAACACATTCAGTGTTTTATTATGTAGTTACTTTGAGTAATGCTATGCTATGCTATGAAACGTTTGAATCGTAGTACAGTACAAATCCGTACAGATTAAAGTAGATCCACATGGGTGAGATGCTGGCAGCAGAGGGTCGGAGGAGCGAGTTTGGCAGGACGAGCTACGACATCGGCCTCGTTTACAAACACCCTCCGTCTTTTAACGTCGAGCTGGGCAAGGTTTGTTACATTTTGTGAAGATTAGCCTACAGTTGTCCATTGGCCTGACGACTGTAGCAGCACTGACAAAACATTGCACGTATGGGAGCGGCCACGTTTCGGCCTACTTTATTCTCGTTGAATGCATTTTCACATTTAATTGACTGGCTGACATTTTTCCTGATCCTGGCAGAAATGCATTCAAGAACAATTAACATACTGCATAGGCCGCCAAGGTCTTTGGAGACCTGCAGTTCCCCAAGCATTTGTATAGCTTGGATGACACCCAGTGGCCAAAGGCAGAAACAACAAACGAGCACTTGTACATTAACTGAAGGGCATGTTTCCATAAATTTATTCGAATTAGGGAAGCGAATTATCAGTGTGTCAGGAGGGCAGATTTGCCTTGACTATTTTGAAAGTCAATCCTATTTTTAGTTGTTTAAACCTGTCTTCAACGCTGAGCCAATTTATAGGAACGTGTGGGAGAAACATGGGTCATGGGCCCCAGGTTGAGAAGTAGCCGAATCAGTTTGTTTTGGTAGGTTTGGAGCTTAGTCTTTAGTGGCTTTTTGATATTGGAGTACCATGAGGTGCAAGGGTAGTCAAAGTGGGACTGAATGAGGGCCCCAGCAAGAGTCCTGAGGGCACTTTAGTTGACAAAAGTGGAGATTCTGCCCAGGAATCTTGTTCTGTGATTTACTTTTTTGATCACCACTGTTGCCATGCTATCCCCAGACAGGTATTTGTCAAGCCCAAAAGGTAATCTCTTCCTTGCTAGAGATTACTGTGTCATCAATTTTGACCTTGAAATCGTTTACATTTATCTCGCTTAGAGAATGTCTGGTCCCAAAAAGAATGGATTCTGTTTTACCAAGGTGTAGAGACAGCTTGTTATCAGTAAGCCAAGTTTGAATTTTGGTGACTTCTGAGCCGAGAGCTTCCTCAACCTGCAATTTGTCCTCTCCCAGTACAGGAGTGCTGACTGCTGAGTCATCAGCGAACAGGAACAGTTTGCAGTTACAGGCAGCATTCACGTCGTTAATGTAAAGGAGGAACAGTAACGGCCCTAGAATATTAATGAATGTATATTTATAAGAGGGAAACCCAGGAAGTCCTTTTGGGCCAGAGTGTTTGGGACATATGGAGCATTAACAAACAATGCTGGTGGAGCACTTTTTTACAGTGACACTTCCTGCTATAAAACCTATAAAACCTAATGGCTGCAAGCTAGGGAGCAGAAATACACACGTACACATAGCTTCCTTTGAGGATTTTATTGACAGTGAACAAGTGATGCCTTTGGCCTGGAAGGAAGAGAGTAGAGATATGTGCAATTCCCAATAGCATACCTCTGCTACATCTTTCTCTGAGAGGAATTCATTGTTGGGTATGAGTCAGGAGCTTATCAAAATCATCGATGGACTTCCTCCTTCCTTCCTTCCTTCCTTATCGATCCCACGATTGATCCTTTTCTATTATTGGTAGTTGTTGCTGTCAAATGTTAACATATTATTACTGTATGGCCTATCAAATTAAACAGAAGTTCTTGCAGACAAGGCAATGTATGTACCGTCACAAGCCTAATTTATCCAACCCGTTTCCACGAGAATTTACTGTAGCATTATGTGTGGGACACAGCAGGAGAACAGCTGACATACAAGCTCATGTCGTGTCGCAGTTGCAACCGTTGTGAGTTTGTAGATCACACTCGGCTGCGATGCCGGAACTGCCACACACCTTCTGCGCAAAGCAGGATGGGACGTTAGAAACTTGTGGATTCTTCACCGCACAATTGTGTCACACACCAGAAATAGCCTAGATCTACAAGCTCACCACACGTCACACCTCGTGAGCTTGTAGATCTGCCATTTTCATGGGGGAAGAGGTGACAAAGTGATACCACTGGCGAGTTGGTTCAGACACCACAGTACCACATTGACATCAGGGCACATAGCGAAAAGATGAGTGTTAAACCCTTGTTGTGAAAAAACAAAGTTGTCCTTTTGGTTTAGTTCAGGGGTCTTCAACGTTTTCAGGCCAAGGACCCCTTAGTTGAGAGAGAGACGAAGCAGGGACCCCCACAACCTGTTCATAGATTCCATATAGCTTCATCGTTTGACAGCACAATCATCATTGTAGATTGGATTTATGCCAATTTGTGTTTTCAGATATTTAACCACTTGAACCGTCAATACTTAATAAACTTGACCTTTCACTCTACTTAGTCTGCTCTTTTCCCCCTCTACACCAAACCTCTGCTCACAACACCTCGCAGCATGAGGCGCTGTGAGCTTGTAGATCTGCTATTTTTGGGTAATGTTCTCAGAATATGGATTCTAGGGTTCAAGTGGTTAATATAAAAAAGGATAAAAAGGTTTCTATCACACAAAGATTTGGAGGACCCCTGAAGTAACTCCGAGGACCTCCTAGGGGTCCCGGACCCCCTGTTGAAGACCCCTGGTTTAGTTGTTTAGTTTAGTCACGGTAACTAAACTAAACAACCATTCACTACCTCCACTCATCTCAGTATGCACCAGTGCTTGGAAAGTCAGAACCACAAACATATACGACACACACACACAAGCAAAATACACAATTCCAGCGATGAGACCAGGGGGGAGTTCTACAGTCATATGGTGAACTGAACGGTACACTTTAGGCCTGGGGATAATGGAAGCCGTGTTCGAGTTCTGAGTGCTGCTTGGTTGAGAAGGCAAGCTGGTGGGCGGCACTGGGGTTTCAGTAGGACGTTGGTATATGGACATTGCAGCTCCAGGGTCCTATTCTTTGCCAGGGCCAGGTCCCAAAAGCTCACAAAAACGATAGTGCTAGTCTATGGGAGAAGACAGGGAACTGATCAGAAGGATAAAACACAAAAAGGCTTGAGAGCTTATTTCTAAACTACACATTGGTTTGGACTCAGGAGGGGCAGCAGAGACATCCTACAGAAAAATGAAATCAATAAATAGGCTGACTTAGCTGTCAGCCTGTTTATTTTATTCTGAATCCAGCTGGCATCTCCCTGTACTATTTCAACTGCAATGACGTTATTTAGCAGTGTTTCTCAAACTTTTACATTTCAAGGTCTCTTCTTAACTCTTGACAGTATACAAATGGTTCACTTTGAGAACCACTGATTTAGCATTAATGAATGAAACAGAAAACCATTGACAGCTACAGTAAATACATGAAGTGTAAACCGTACTCTCTGTGCGTTCCACCAGGACATCCCTTTCCCGCCTCTCCTCCAGAGACGGTCCCAGGCGTCCGCTGCGGGGCCCTCATCTTCTCATGCCACCACCACCACCGGCACCCAGCACAGTGGGAGGCCCCTGGCTGAGTGGCAGACCCAGGCCCACTACCCCAAGGCCCCCCCACACTGGAACACACACTATGTCAACGAACTGACCAAACGGGTAAGGGTTGACTGATAGTATTTCAAAACAATAAATACATGGGGAAACCATGTAGCCAACAATTTCAGAAATGGTCAGAACAAGCTTGTTTGCATTATGGCAGAAGTTGTCTCAAATCACACCAGATTACTTGATTTAAACAGTTTGACCACTGCCTTCTCCGCTTGAAGGTGTGCTAACTAGTTTCCTTCCTACAGAGAATAGGTACCGGTACTTTGAAAGAAACTTTGTATGGGTTAGGGTTTGTATTATTTATATTGTATTTAATTGTTTTCATTTTCCAAAAGAATTATTAAAAATAAAATAAAAAACACGGCCAGCTCACATATTAGGAGGTCTGTACTGTATGAGTCACGAGAACCAAGGACGGGTGTTTTCGATGAATCTATCATGGTTAAAATGTAGTTTGAAGTTACAATGGGTTTGTATAGGAAGGGGGCTTTTTAATTGGTTGAGTACTTGAAACCTGGCGTCCCTATTTTGGCCATGACATTTTAGAATAATGTTTGAAACTTATAAGATAGGGTTTTAGTTTAAATATTTATGAAACCCACAGAGATGTTGGTCACACTCTATATGTCTCTTGATCTATACGAAAATTTTCAGGTTTCCACCTGACAGTGACAATATAAACGTGTCTGATACTGTAAAAATGGAACTAAATGGACCCTTATAGTTCCATTTGAACGCTCTAAGAGTTAAATGAACACTGCGGATTCTACAGTGCACAGTTACACTTGTCGCTTATGTCATATTTCAAGTTTGTGCTGTGCATGCTGTGACAAATTCCTGTCCGCACACTGTTGAATTTCCACTCTTCCTGGTTGACGTTTGACCGTCTGATGTTTCCATGTGTTTTCCACTCCATGTACAGCTGGCAAACTGTCCTTCTGTCCGTATCCTGTCTGCACCTATCAGCGAGGCCAGGGACAACTACAGAGGCCTGTGTGGTCCAAAAGCCCATCTTCTAATGGAAAATTACGACAAACTATTGGTAGGAGGGACAGACTCATATACAGACAGACAGATAGATAGATAATAGCTAATATGGTTCTGTGTCTAATTATTTGTATAATTCCCCCACTCAGAGGTTTGGACAACATGACCAACTGCTGCTATCAAAGGAACCTCTTATCAGCACCTCTCATGCAGACTACAGGCCCTTCAAAAGGTATGGCACGTGCATCTCCTTATTTATCCACTAGAGGGAAGTGTAGGATTATAGGCATGTTATTTTCTTATGCCATCAATGTTGACACACACACACACACACACACACACACACACACACACACACACACACACACACACACACACACACACACACTTTTAATTGGACACTTTTCGTTTGGCTCTGCACTATTGGGTTGTGTTAGTAGTATTGAGTATTTTGCTTGTGTTTGACATGGTGGTGAGATACTTGTAGCACTGACTGTTATGGACACTTGTTTGGGCACTGTATTGATAAGTTGTGCTTTAAGTATTGCTAGTTGCTATTTAAGTATTGCTATTACACTTTTGAGCGTTGACTGTTTTGACACTTTATGTATAAGTATATATTCTTCTTTCTCTTTTTTGGTGTACCTTGATCTTTTACTGTGTTGTACACTGTAAAAAATATATTTTCATACTTCTCTGTAACTTTGTAAATAACCTTAAACTGCTGTGCTGCCCACGGGCGACTGATTTTCCCCCTTGGGATAATAAAGGTATCTCTCTATCTAACTCCTAATCTATGCATCTCACTCTTCATCTTTCTCACAGGTCTGAGCTCTTCCTGCCATCGGCTCCAGAAGTCCCGCCTGCTTTCCTCAGTCAAGTGAAAAGCTCCGCCCACCTTCAGGCGCCCGCACGCCAAGCTTTGCGTACCCATGATTTGTCAAAGTGCGTCCCGCGTCTGCCCCGCCCGCTTGCCAACCTGCCGTTCTCTGGGAAGACCAGTGAATACCGGGACATGTTCTCTGCCATGCCACATCGGCAGCCGGTTCTACCCGCCTGGGAACGCGCCAACGCCGGGGTCGGCTGCTCTGGGGCACTGTGTGGAAATGAAGGTGCCGCCCCGGCCCCGGCCGGGGCCAGAGCTCGCTTTGGGGCTGTTAAACATATCTTAGATGTGCCCAAGATGTACGTGGCAGAGAGCAAGAACTACGGAAGCCAAAAGATGACATTAATCTGATGTAGAGGACGGCGGTGTTGGGTTTATAAGGGATGAGAGGGTTAAGGTGCCACAAAGAGCCATGTTACAGCTGCACATTGAGCAGCACAGACAGGTTAAGAAAGCTAGGAGGTTATGGGCATGGATTCACCACATTTCGACAGGGCGAGAGGTATTTGAACATATTTTTCAGTAATATAATGTATGGCTACTAATTTAAATAAATGCATATTTTTCTCTCCTTTTCTCTCTCGTCAATGCAGTTCAGGGTGTAAAGGCGTATAGCAGCAGCTACTTTGTGTTGTCTTATTTTTTATTAATAGGACTGCCATTTCTGTGAAAGTAAACAATTTAAGCTGTTTATGCCTCACAGCTCTGCAAATTCATTGGCACCAACGGGCACTCGCACAATAAAATATTATGGATAATCTGGCCCAGATCATTAATTAATGCTTGAACCTCAAAGCTTATTCAGCAATGTCATCCACCATGATGAACTTGAGTGAGTATTGTGTTGAAGTCGGATGGATTTTGATAGATGTTCGCCCTTTTCAATCTTGAAATGTGCAAGCCGGGAGATTGCAAGGCAAACAAAGTCAGCGTTTCAAGAGGGAAATGGTGTTACCACCTGATGTGACCTTTATTGATCGGAGTTTGCTGATGTCAGCAATCTCCCTGTTTTAGGGACAACTATTTAAAACCATTTAAAGGAAGAAGAATAAAGTGACAAGAACACACATAGGACACAGATCGAAAATTTTGGCATAAGCTTTTAATGTTTTTATTGAGTTTTTGATGTTTTTCTCTTTAAATTGGTTTTGTTTGCTTTTTTCCCAGTAATTTTGTGTTTTTTTTTTATTGTTTCTTTTTTTATTTATTTATCCTATCAGTAAAGGAGAAGAGTTGCTCAGTTAAATCAGCATTCACGGTCAGACTTTCATACTTTTTAATAGTACAACTGTTTTTAAGTCTCTTTTTCACAAACGCTGTTAAATTATTACAGTTTATTAACCTTTTTTCTTCTTTACATGTTTCAAAAATATAAAAGGTAAATGATAAACATTCCATTGAAATATATTTTATACAGTTCTTGATTCTTTTTCTCATATTTTTTTTTTACTGTTTCTTTTCTCTCCAGCGTTATGACATTAAAATGGTTTCCAGCATCAGTATCCATAGCAACAACCCCATTCAGTGACAATGGAGGGAAGCCTCTCTAGCAATACCTTCTGTATTCCCTTTTTCTTTCTCTCTCTCTCTTTCGTTTCATCAGAGGCTGGTATATTCTTCCTAGCCTCGTTGTGGCAAGAAGACTAAAGCCCAGCTTAAACCTAATCGTAAGACCGTGTCACTTTCCGAAAATAAGTGATTTTCAGAGAGCCCTACGGTCAAACAACAGGGTCAAAGTTAGGCTTAAGGTCTGTGCAAACACTGGAGACATACCCATGACTCCACCACTACTGTTGTAGGATGATGTGCGTGGTTGATTGGCCTATCAATCGACCAATCAATGCTAAAACAGTAGTGCAGCTCCAATCCTACAGAACAATTAGCTGCGTCAGTGTTCGTATAGTGCAATGTCATTTTGTTTTTCATGAAAGCAAAATTAAAACAAAACAAAAAAAACTGTTACAACAGCACATGGCATGGCTCAGAGATCACTTAAAAAAACAGAGCAAGAACCGACACACTCAAAAAACATAAAAACATAGAACATGAACCGTGAAAAATAAGAACCGGATCTTGAAACCGACTGACTGGTAGAGGAGGAGGAGACTTGACCCAGACAGACAGACAGATGCAGACAGACAGGTCAGGTCCTGTTGGTCACCGCTTGTGATGCCAAGGAGGGAACTCTGTCATCTCCGAGTGTCCACGGTTCAACCACAATGGATGAAATTAACAAAAAGAAGAAAAAAAAAAACACAGGAAAATGATGAACAGGAAACACACGACAACAATGACGTGCAGTTACAAATGTCCTCCAGGTGTCATGTCCACATATCCACGGCACTGGAACAAATGGCTCCTTTGTGTGGTTTACCCAGCCAGAACCACTATCGTTATGATGTCACTTTGTCCCTTTCCGGCAGGATGTAAATTGGGTGTTCAGGCCACATGACCCGGGTCATCACACTGAGTCTCTAGACATGTGACACTGTAATCTTCTGTCATGATGTAGAGAGTGATTACTTGTCAGACATACACTCCGTGGCCACTTTATTAGGTACACCTGCTTGTTAATGGAAACAGCCAGATCCTCCAAACATATGAACCAACGTGGCTGCAAGTCGGTACATGAAGCAAGCAGACAGGATCAAGAGGTTTGACTAAACATTAGAATGAACCTTGAACGTGGTATGCTTGCTAACAAGCAGACAGCAACCATGACGGTTCCATAGTTTACAGAATATGGCAAAAAACCTCCTGACAGTGGCAGTTCTGCAGGTGAAAAACACCTTGTTAATGACGGACATCAGAGGAGAATGGCTAGACGAGTTCAAGCTAACAGGAAGGCCATAAGAACACAAGTAACAGCTTGAAGGGAATTACTAGGTACAGTAGCTAGTTGTGCCTAATAAAGTGACCGCTGCATGTAAGTCTGTACAAATGAGAACACCATGTCAGGAAAACAACAAAATAAACAACACAAAAACAAGACAAACAGCTTTGTCTGAAGAAATGTGACTTCACTTCACATTCTGCAAAGTAAAAACACGATTTCTCAAACATCACTGTATTATATGAAAACAACATGACAAGATTTAGTTTTTTAACTTTTAACACTTTTAGAACAAATATTTCTCGATTCACACAATTGCATATTTCCCATACTATCTCTTCTTGCCACACTTGACGGGAGATAGAGTAAGAGAGAGAGAAAAGAGGAAAAGTCTATGGCAGACTGCAGAGAGGCTCCCCCCCCCTTCGACGTCCTGGCCATTCACAAAGAAAGTTCAAAGTCGTCTTTATAGATTTTTCCCCACGCATGCATTAGAGTTCATCTTCAAACAATAGGAGAGAAAAACACAAGAACAAGGGATGCAGAAAAGACAGCTTCTTCCTCAAAAACACAGTGAGGAGGAGGGCTAACCGGAGAGAGAGAGAGAGTTGAAAAGAGGAGAGGTGTTTGATGAGCTAGGGATGAAAGGTGACAGAAAGCATGACATACAGTATCTTAACTCTGCTTTATCTGATATGTTTCCTTATTCAGTGGCGGGGAAGGGGGGGTTTCAAGTAAAGTTTACGTTATTGGTTGGCTCAGCTGTCTGTCTTATCACATGGGCGTGGCTTAGGTCAGGTAACCATCCCCTCAAACTGGTTATTGTAGTCACATTATGTAGCATGTAGCAGTAACAGGGACACAGATTACAGTGTCAAAAGGACAGACACACACGGCGTCACACACACGCGCACATTAAACAAGACACTAAACAAAACACCTGCACACAGACAACTGATAACCGTCTCTAATCAGAAGAGAGGGATATCTTCACAAATTATTGCTCTGACAGCATAATTCCACAGTGGAATCCTCCCACTCTCCATTCACGTTAGTCTTTGGGTTGTACCAGTAAATGGATGATAGGGGACGGGGTCGTGATCCATTGATTACTATTTCTCTACAGTGGGGAGGGGGTCTAAGCCAAAACTATGCATTCCATCCCCTCGTCTCTTCTCGTCACTGCCTCTCCTTCACCTCTCTACTAATCCCTTCGTCTTTCTGTCTTTCTAAACTATCATTTCATTTAAATGGTATAAGGTCCAGTAGATGGGCAGCTCTGAGAAAGAGCAGGTTGAGAAAGAGAGATTAGTTGGGTGGGAATCCATCTTAAAATGATGAATGCAAGACCTGAGAAAGGGAGAGAGAGAGAGAGAGAGAGAGAGAGAGAGAGAGAGAGAGAGAGAGAGAGAGAGAGAGAGCGACCTAAGCCTAAGGATGGAGATTAGTGTGCCAGAGTGAGCCAGAGAGAGAAAGAGGAGTCCAGGTGTAGTAAATGACAAATCTCTGTGCATATTCATATCCCATAAAGTGTCAAGTGTAAAATCCACCCATAAACTGAATTCACAAACAAATAAAAATCTAAGAACAAAGGTACCTAGGGACGCGTGAATTGGGTTTTTGGGTGGACTTTTCCTTTTAAGAATCTCCAGCTGAGACAAATTCCCATCATGACAAACATTATTAAATACAGGAAGCATTCATCTTTCTATTTAAGAGGTCAATAGAGGTCAGTTGCGATCAAATTAGGAATGGGTTCGGTATGAGGGCTGTGTTTCTAATTATTTAACTTTTTTACTTTTTCAAATTATTATTTCTCGATTAACATTTCGGTATTTTTACCTCTTAGTTTAGTCTTAATGGCCACAAACCCAAATGACCACAAAAAAACAAATGTAATTAGTTAACATAACAATGGGCACCGTTTTACAATTAGAGCACTGGTATTTTCTTACACATTTGAAATCTGTAAAACTAACACCATTTACAGAAATTCAAGAGGATGATATGATAGGCATCCTTTGGTGCGATGGTGTCCAACATTTTAACGCTGCATGGCAGCTATTTGGATATGTTTTTGATTGACATCTGAATGAATTTTGTTCGCCTTTGTTTGTTGGCGGTTGCTAGGAATGTTACCGATCTTCACAGCCAAAACCTGCCCGGTGTATCACCACCCTGAGATGAATGCAAATATTGTTCATCCTCGGCACAATGAGATACAGTGACATCAATGGAACATGGCAAACAGCTTGCAGATCAACTCATATACTTGCATAGATGGTCATTTTAGTTCATGTCAAGAATGCGGTTGTCATTGCAACAGCATTGCATGGATGTATCATCACCTTTGTATGGAATAATACATGATCCAAAATACATAATACATGAAACAAAAAATACTGTTTTGGCAAGTGAACCTATAAGATGCTCAAAAATAAAATATGAGAAGTAAAATGACAGTAAATACCCTTGTTTCTGCTTGTATAAATACTATGTGCTGCACTACTTTATTCCTAGGTAACTAACTGTATATGAAAGCTGCAATATGTACTGTAGACTTGGTATCTATCGCAGGTTCTGAGGACTGATGGACCACTTGATGAAGTTGAAAAGGGGTTTGAGAGTTTGGGAGTGAAAAGGTCATCTTTGCGTTAATGTGACGTCAAGCACTTTAAAACATGTCAAACGGTATTCTGAGGTTTCTTAATTTCTCTGGCATCGATTCTTCTATTAAGACTTAACAGTGAAGAAGATCTGTTTATGTAAAATCATGAATGGATTCTTTGTGTGTGAGACAATTTCTGGCTTTAAAAATGTCCTTCCAAGAACTACACAGTGCAGCTTTAAAAATCTAACGTTAAAACAAGACTTTCGGGTTTAAAAATATAACACAACATTCCCCTAACTCTCTTTGTGACATCCTAAAATAATTTCAGACCTTGTCCTTGACAAATTGTTCTATATTTTCACAGGTGAGCCGAGTTGATCCTTGATCCAGTATCTTACCCCTGAGATGAGCCCTGTTTTCAGTTTCCCTGCGATAGACTAATACCTCATTTATGCTTCATCACACGACGGTGTCGCGTGCTGAACATCAGATCTACAAGTCCACAACATGGGCTTGTAGATCTACTATGTTTGGTGCGCAATACCGTCGTATGATGAGGCATAAATCGGACTTAAGCCAAAGAAAGACTAAGTGATTACAAAGGACAAAGTAATACATAGACAATACTGTAAATAATGCCATTCATGGACTTTACAACGCCTTGACAATGATTCATTTCACACAAAGGACTAAATAAAAGGTCTTCATGCAACATAAAACATTGTAAAGCCATTGTCTACCTGGGAACTTCTTTGTTTTCTTTTGTTGACGAGGCACAAGCAAGCATATATTACATAGCTTCAAAATGTGACACAGTAACATAGGCTTTCATTGCCAGACAAAATGTGCAAAAAGAAAAGCTGAATGTGAATTAAAGACCTCAGCAATTTGTTCGCTGAGCAGTCCTGCTGGACTCACAACACTTTAACAGACTGCTTGACTCAGGGGTTTAGACAGAAAATTGGCAGAAACATGAATCAGCTGATCCCAATTCTTATAATCGTAGGTGTGTTTTTTTAGTCTCATTGTGGTGAAAACAGATGGAGCTCCTGTTCCTCTGTGCTGCTTTCCTCTACACCCCAGCGAGCCACCAGAATGTCTGAACACATGGAGCAAAGATGTCTACTGCTTCCCCTAGGGCAGTGATTCTCAACCTTTATCATTTCAAGGACCCCCAGTTTGATATGCAATAGGACACAGGCCCCCACTTTAAAAGCCCAAGTCTAAGTGTACAAAAGGAACCAAATAGACCCATATGGGTCCAATTGGTAACATTTGTATACTCTCAGAATTACAGACCTGTAACTCCTCAAGGACCCCTGGGGGCCCCCGGACCCCACTTTGAGAACCATTGCCCATGGGGATTCATCAGCATATGGAAATAGCATCCTGGCCTTTACTCCTTTATTGCCTAAATTGCTGACTAGCAGCAAATATGTTTGTCCTCCATCCTTATGAGTCACTACTTTATAGCACACGATTGCCAGAGCTTATTTTTCATGGCCAAGCTTGTTTGAACACAGGGAACAAAGATGGCTGCCTCTTGCCTTGGGTGTAATGCCACCAAATGGGGTCACTGTTCATCATAAAGGCTGGCCTGGTTAATGAGCTGCAAAGTATACATCTGTGTGCTATCTGTTACTCCCTGTAGGCAGATTGGATTCACTTTGAATAAATAACAGCTCTAACCTACCTCAAAACTTGATTTATAGGACCGTAATGCGCTACATAAAACATAAGATACCGTAACTCTTGCAGCATTTTTCTCATGACTGCTTTTCACAGGGGATAAAGAATTTACAGCATTACGACAGACTTCACAGCAATATAAGAGAAAATGCTACACATGGCATCTTATATGCTAGATTAGGACACTGCAACAGAAGATTTAAAAAGCTACATCAACTAAATGCTACTGGACCAGTAGGCCTACTTATAGGACATCAATCAGCTAATTGCTGTGCTCACTAGGGTTAGAAGACTGTAATGTCTGGGGCAGTGGGCTTGATCGTAACCTTATTTTCAAATAATTCAGAGCTGTTGGAACAATAAAACCCTGCCACCGAGGCAGCCATCTTGTGTCCTTTTAAGCTAAGGAAGGTTTCTAGACAGGATAGGTTCACACTTCACACTTTCTCAGTCAGTAGAGATTATTTCCCCGTTCTTCATAAGTTTCCATGTAAGACAATGACAGTTGAGTGGACAGCCTAGCGTACTGTAGCGTAGCAATGCCATACATGACGACATACAGTATATAGTATAATGGAAACAATTCCTGGTCCAAGTCCTGGGTCAGGGGTGGTGATCACAGATACTGTACACATGGCTGGCTTCAGGGATACCTAGCATTATGATGATGCAAGACTCAGCATTTGAGGACCAAGAAGGAGACTACAAAGAGGATGATGTAGCAGAGTAGAAGCCAGATGAGAAGTAGCAGAAGTAGTAGTAGTAGTAGCGGTAGTACTGTATTTTTTAGTTTTTCGTTTTAAAGCGTCAGGTCATTGCAGGTTTTTGTCCAATACGCTCCTTGGGGGGGAGGCGGGTGGGCGGGGGGTGAGGGGAGGGCGGCTGTATCTTATACATTTTCTAACAAAACATAGTTTAGTTGAGTATCTTGCAATGCTATTTTTTCTTCATTTATGATTTCTTTTTTTATCGAAAACAAAAAGAGAGCAAAAAATATATATATATATTTTTCCCAACATAATTCTGCACTTTTTCTTTTGAAATTGGTTGCATAAATGATTTTTTTCATTTTTCCATGTTTACATCCTCAATTTCTAGCCCTCTTTCTCAGGGGTTGTGGGGATTTGAAGGGCTTGCAGGATTAAAGAGTCATGCAGAATATTCATGCTGGTAAACAACGTCATGAAAACACATTTCCCCAATTATTCATCACTGACATAATTCTTTTTTTTTTTCTCTTCTTCTTCTTCTTTTCGTCCCTGGTTCGCCCGGCTTCTCAACAGTGTTGTCCCTTTGCTGCTGAATACCTGCGTGCTTCCTCTACAAAAACTTGTCCTCCCCCACACGATCCCCTGAGTCACGGAGAGTGCAGTGCGTTGGTCTCTTCCTCCCTTCCTCCCCCGGTTCCCTCATTATGGAGAGAGAGCCCCCTCATAAATCACACCTTCTGAAAGAGCAATCAGGTGCTGGAGGTGGTGTGTTGCGGATGTTAGCAGCCATTTTGAAAAACATAAAAAAAAGGAATGGCTTGGATAATGACAATGTTCACTTTTGCATTGAAATTGTTGGGTGAATAAAAAAACAAAACAAAACAAAACACAAAAGACACACGCACGCACACGCACACACACACACACACACACACACACACACGCACGCACGCACACACACGCACACACACACACACACACACACACACACACAAACGAATATCTCCGGTTCCTCTTTCTCTCCCCTCCTTTTCTTTCTCTCTCCGTCCGTTGTCTTTTCCGCAGACTTTTCTTCGGGTTTTCAATTCTTTAGTTGTTGTTCATGCCATGCAATTTTGCTATGAGGGAGCAGCAGCAGCAATGCTGAGATGCAGCAGGGGGGTTGGAGGGTCAGGTTGGAAGAGAGACAACAGAAGAGAGAGAGAGAGAGCGAGAAAGAGACGGAGGTCGACAATATGGTCTTATTTTTGCCGGTCCCTTCCTTTGCTTGTGGGTGTTGCAGTGAGTTTTTTTTTTTTTTTTCGGTCTTGGCAGCGAAAGTGTCCCTGTCTACTTGCTGTCCAAAATCACCATACTCTTTATGGGTGACAAGAGGTTCAAATGGAGGGTCCATCCGTCTGTCTTTGGGTTCTGTCCATCATTGGGTCCTTGAGGTCGGCTGACCTGTCAGCCAATGAAGCAAGCGGACAGTCCCTGTTCCCAACTGTCACCCATGAGATTTGTCCGATGGCATTTAGTATGTATATACAGTACATAATGGTGATGTGGTTGATGTCTTTGATATGTATGTTTTTACATGTCAGGCTGTGTTGAAGCTTGTCACTTAAAGTCCTAGCACTCAGCACAGCATGCAACAATTGCACACAGAGATAATAGCTGGCCTAGCTAGCAATGAACTTAGCCTATGGCTAGACTGGCATCAGGCTCAGATAGAGCCTTTGGACATCAGTACAGTCAAGCCCTCACTTTGCATAGTGCTTTGGATGTTAAAATGATAAAGCGCCCCCCCTTGAAATGAACAGCATTATAAATGATATAACACCCTCTAGGAACAAATTATGACATTGTCAATTAAGAAACCAGGACTTGACGTACCTTAAAATTGCTACCTTAAAACCCATTTGAACTCACATATATTTGAGTTCACATTACTCAAAGTTTCAAAGGTTTAACTACCCCAACAAATTAAAACCGAGTCAAAATGGTCAAAGTAGTTCTAGGGCTTCAAATCAAAGGTGTGTTTGATAAGTTAAGGCCCTTTGGTTGCTAAGCTCGGTGCAATGACCAATCGTGATATCAGCACAAACGCTTTCCGCCTGTGTGTCTGTGTTGTGTAGAAATGAACAGATGTCCTCACCTAGAGCATTGAAAGTGACTTTTTTTCTTTCTTTTTTCATTTATGTCATCGGAGGAGAAAGAGCTGGTTTGTTACGTAAAGCTGGGGAAAAGCAGAGACGATGCAATGAAGAATGAAATCTCATTTTCTTCGGTTTCTATCGCTCATCTCCTTAAATGTTATGTCTCTCCCTCTCTCTTTCTTTCACCATCTCTTTCAACAGCCTTCCGTTTTCCAAGAGCAGATCCAGCAGGGAGAGGCGGATGAACAGTGTCCGGAGGGTTTTTGTTATGTCTTTACTTTATCTCTCCTCTTCTTGCAGTGAAAGGAGGCATTTTAGAAACTCAACACTGGAAGAAACAAGAAAGGAGAGGGGGGACGTTAGCCAAGACTCGAAACACAGTAATCTCACACTCATCAGACAACAGAGGACATCAGACCAGCACAAATAAACTCAAACATGTTTAAGCCCTACATAATTTGTTGTAAGTTCAAAACGCATTATAATGTATTGTGATTACTTAAACTATAACAAGCAAGAGCTTTTTTTTACATTTGAAATGTAGTACAAAGGGATAATATTTTTGGTATTATATGTCAAACTGTAGCGTGTCCAATCTGCCATTTGGTTTAGTATGAGTTCATGTTATGCGCAGGTCTAATGCAGATCTGTGTAGGAGTGATACGCTTAATTTATAGTCCATTGCACAGCGGTGTCACTCGCTGAAAATAGGATTTTCAGTTCAGTTCAGTCAAATCAGTCGTTTTCATTCAGCCAGCGACACTGTCGTACTACAGAGCATAATATGGTGGTAGTGGTGGTGGATGAGGGTTAAATAAATAGTCTTTGTAACGCCATAGAATAAGGAGATGGTGTGTCCCATTTTGTGTTAAGAAGAGGGATGTTGCAGAGTGGGATGGCACAGACAAATGGCATACCGCTCATTAACACAAAAGACAAAGATCATTCCATGGATATTGACCAATTTGAGTGCTAGTTCAGGGATATAATAATAATAATGATAACAACAATAATAATTCTAAAGAGAATGATAAAATCCCTCCATAAGTTGTAAGACAAAACTGGTCAAATATCCAGCCCACCGTCCATTGAGTTTAGAAGACGTTCCTCTTTCTCAAATGAACGCACCTCAGATCAGATTCAGATGAATGCTGTACCACTGCATGGATGTGGCCATTACAGAGATCAAACTGTTAATCGCATGCTTGCTGGACAATTGCTGCAATTTCACTATTTTAGAAAACATTTTGAAAGTTTTGCCACTAATGATATACCATTACCCAAGACAGAGATACCGGGTTTAAAGTGGTTACATAGCTGTGCTCAGTTGCTTCCAACCATCTACCCTCTGCACAATGCACCGGTCAAGCAGCAGTGCAGTAAAAATGTGGAAAGCTGTTAGACTTCTGCAATGGCTACATAAATTAGACTTGAGATATGCTGCAGTGCTGCTGAGATGTGGTTTCCCACTGGTGGGTAGATGTGTTCTGATGAAGGTGAAAGCAATGTTCTATAAAAGTGTATATGGAAACCATGTTGACATCAGTGCAAGGATATAGTATTGGCCAAGTACACCACAAAGCACACAAAACAGACTAGTCATCACAAAGCTCACCTGGCCGGCATGCAAGTACACCAAAAACAACAAAACAGAATAGCTTGAATGAGTCACACGCGCGCACACACACACACACACACACACACACACACACACACACACACACGCGCACGCACACACACACACACGCACACAATTTGTGCCTGTTGCTCACACTTTCCATGTGAGCATGCACGCAAAAACGCGCGCGCGCACACACACACACACACACACACACACACACAAGCACACACATCGATAAAAATGGCATAGTCCCTGGGGGCTGCTTGGTCCTCTAATATTATGCCATTTGATTGGTCACTCTAATTGAATACTGATTAAAAGACAAGGTCATGGCTTTGATGTCAAAGGTCAGAGATCAGGTAGGACTGCAGCCAACCAGAACCAGGCTAAAAATACAGACCAAGAGCTGAGAGCAAAATGTCTCAGTTGGTGTGTCCTAATGCACATCAGAAATGGCTCAGATAGTATTTGCAAATAATAGTTTCCATCTCCGCACTCTGCCGGATTAGTGAGGTCTACCACATCAGGACTGTTTTGTCAAGTACGTTATCACGCACAGAAAAGCAAGTTGAACCCTTTTCCTGTGTGTGTGTGTGTGTGTGTGTGTGTGTGTGTGTGTTTTTTTCTTCTTTTTTTTTTAGCTCAACCTGTTGAAGATGCCTGGCATCTAATGAGACAAAATAAAAAATAAAATAAAAAGATATCTGCAAGCAGCATTGAGCCAGGTCTGGTCCAAACAAAGGCTAAATGGAGGAACACAAATGATACACACACACACAAAACAACAACAACAACAGCGAAGCACACAACACGGAAGAAAACGCAGAACACAAAACGAAAATGTCAAATGAACACAGAACCGCACAGAGACACGCCACAGCACAAGAAGCAACGACAGCACAGACAACACGACAGCGAGGGTAACAGTAACAGTTACAGTCCATGTTCTTACACAGATTCTGCTTCCTTCCTTCTCCTCCTCCTCACATTCCCCTTTACTCCTTCATCCCATCACTCCGTTGCTCCTTCGTGAACAAACCACTCAAAACACATGAGTCTTTCCCCTGTTCCCCCCCGCCCACGTGCACATGCAAGTGCACCACTCTGGACCTCCAAGTCTTTTGATTAAAACAAACAAAAAAAAAAGATCCTTTTCTATCCTCCATCATGGCGGTTGTGTAATCCATTCTAAGAATACTCTTTCTTGTGTTCTGTGCTCCCCTGTTCTCCCTTTTTTTGTTGTTGCAATGAAAGGGTTCAGGGTGGTGGATAAAGGACTGAGCACAAACAGAGGGATAGACAGGTGTGTATGCATGTGTGAAACACCTCAGAGTGAACAGGGCACAGGACAGCAAGGACAGTGAGAACAGTAGGGCTGTCACCATTATGACATTTTACATGACGATTCATTGCCACTCAAATAATTGCGATTAACGACTTATTTGTGTTTCTGTCGTTGACAATTGCATTTCTGTTTGGCTCGTAAGCTTTGAAGTTGCACATGGCAGTCAGATATGACTGCCATAAATATGCAAAGAAAAGACCTATTTGACAACTTTATACTTAAAAAAAGAACATTGATAGTGGAAATAGCCGATCTACTAGCTTGTAGATCTGCAATTTCCACTATTTTTGAAAACATTTCATATATGAACACGGAACGATTATGACAAAATAATTGCGATAAACGTCAAATAATTGCGATTAGACGATCATGTAATAATTGTGACAGGCCTAGAGAACAGTGGACATAATATTCACAAACACAGGGGAACCAGTGAAATGTTAACTCATCTCGCCCCCCCCCCCCCCCCCCCCCCCCCCGCGCCTTTTCCCTTCATAGATACATTCAACATCTTTCGGAAGCACGGATAAACACGAGCAGAGAGAAGAAAGGGGATGAGACATGACAGTGAACGATTAAGAGAGAGTGAGATACCTGAGTTGTGAACGGATGGGGGGATATGGGAAAAAGATAGTCAGAGGCTCAAGAATCTCTCTTTTGAATGGTTGAAATTAGTTATTTGCAGCTATTTTCTCGTGTGCACAAGAAAGAGTGATATTGGCACTCTCTTCTACCTTTGATGTCTATGGGTGACTTGCACTGTGAGCCCAGCAGTTCGAGGCAACGTCAAATACGTTTACAATTAAATGAAAAAGACATTTGAACTGAACTGGGTATAACTGTCTCAGGAGGTGACACTCCTCCGGTATGGAAATCAGAAGAGTGCGTCATTCTGCCGAGTCATCAAGAAAAAGTACCTTTTACCCTGCAAATGTTTGAAACCATTGAAAATAGCCGATCTACAAGCTCACAATGCTTCACATTGTGAGCTTGTAGATCGGCTATTTTCAATAGATTCAGATTAGAGGACAGGTAAGAGAGAAGCGGCATGAAATGACTGGAACCGTTTGGTACTGAAATACAGTGTGTGTGTGTGTTTGTGACAAAGAGAGGAGGAGGGAGAGAGAGAGAAAGAGGGAGGGAGAGAGAGGGAGAGAGGGGGGGGAGGGAGGGAGAGAGAGAGAATTGATAGGTTGATTGAGAGACACAGACCGGCAGTCTACCATAGAACGATAGGACAGAAGAGGAAACAAGGGAAAGCAGTAAGAGGTGTGGACTCTGAGAGAGCAAGAGGCTAATGATGAACCGCGGACAATGAGTGGAAAGATGGAGGGAGTAATTGTTGCGGTATATGTCGGTTTGGAGGTTTATCTTGGGAGGGGGAGGGGCGCACTCTCTCTCTCTCTTTCTCTCTCTCTCTTTCTCTCTCTCTCGTAGAAGAGACGTTCGCATTGAAGGGCAATGACGGAAGAAGACATTTTTTCTGTGTTTTCTCCCCCTAGCGTTAGTTCACAGTTAATGCTTCTTTTTGCATATATCTGATAAGCACTGGGCTTTCAGAACAGTTCTCTGTGAAAAGACAAACAAACAACAAGGGAGGGGGAGGGAAAAAAATCATAATAAGCTAAGGTTAAGTTATCAAGTTTCTTCTCTTATCATAAGTCTCTCTGGGGTTGTTAAGAAAGCAGCTGTACAAGACCAACTACAAATTGAACCCCTCCCTATCCTGAAAAAATAAACTTTCCCACCCCCACCACCCCCCTCCCATTACAGTACCTAAACGGTCCATTCCGACCAATAGCATCATAGCATTTTTCGCATGCATAATATCAGGCCCGCCCACCTCTTCCTCGCTACAGGAAAGAGGTGAGTATTGTTATTTTTTTGTTTTAGTTTTTTTTGCTCTGCATGCTGCTAGTGCACACGTATGCGTAGAAACACACACGCGTGCGCGGGCACACACACACACTCACGCGCGCACACAGCACACACGCACACACACACACAGACTCTTAAGTAATAAGTACAGTAGCTTAAATTGTTCTATACACATTCATTAAGCTTTGAGATTAAATTTGATCAAACTGTTGACCCCTCCCTCATCTAAGGGGGATTATGTCACATCAGTTTACTTATTGCTTGCAGTGGAGACCCCATGCAGACTAATCTACAATGGAAAGTATACATTTGTACATGTGACCAATCAAAAAGCGTCTAATGGACACCTATCCACGTGCACGCACGCACAAGCGCGCGCACACACACACACACACACACACACACAAACACGCACACCCACACACGCACACGAACATGGCTGTTCAGGAAGACATGGAGAGAGGACAGAAAGGAAGAAGGGGTGACAAAAAGAAGGATAGATGGAGGGGGAGATTGTAAAGACATTTAGACGATTTTACAAAGTAAGTAATGCTACTTTTGATATGAGTGACAGTAACTACATTGATTTCTAGTTCTGTTGGCTTCAGTCAATCGAGGACTGACATTAAAACCTGCATCCAGGTCAATATTAAAAATAAAGTAGAAAACGCAACAATGAAACCGTTAATACGTACACATACTACACATAAAATTATGTCAGGGTTTTAGATGGACCCAACTGGCACAGACTGAAACCTACTGTATAACACCAAACCTGAGCTTATACTGTAAGGCTGCATTCAAAAACAGTTACAGAAAAAACCCTTTCAACACTCGGATTAAACAAACTTTTAAACCCCCGTTTGGCTTTTTGACTAAAAGAGCAGAATTTCGTCACTGCCGGGCAGAAACCTTGTATCTCCACGTTTCAAACGTGTTTTTTTTTTGTAAATTAAAGCCCTGCTTCATCATACAAAAGTGTCGCACAAAACTAGTGAAAATAGCAGATCTACAAGCACACAACGCCTCGCGGTGCGAGGCGTTGTGCACTTGTAGATCGGCTATTTTCACTAGTTTAGCTCATTTTTAAAATGATAAATACAAAGGGAACGGTTTTGGGCATACAAGGATTCCACCCGACGACAACGAGATGCAGGTCAAATCTAGGTTTCTTCTCCCCATATAAATGCTGCCAAAGTCATTGCTCTCCAGTCTTCGCTCTCACCTTCCACCTCACCCAGGTGGAAGGATGGCTTCTCTTCTCTCTAGCGGGCTCATGAGGGCATGACTAAGAAAATTAAAATCTCAGTGTGAAACATCTCTGATGTTGTGCAAAAACAACAGGAAGGCCATTACTATAAAAAGGAATTCCTGAGCTCCTGGTGCGATGCCATTATCTCTCTGAGATTAGCCAGACAGAGAGAATAGTTCTTTCCACACTTTTAGTCGTTATTATTCCTTTCAGGGTAAAATATGATGCTTTTCTTTGGCCTGATGCAAATCAAAAGGGGAATTATTTTCTGCCCTCTCAGAACATTCCATGGCTTTCTGATGGGGAGGAGAAGCCGCGTGAGAGCGATGGAGAGGAGAAAAAAAACCTTTACATTTGAACAGAAGTACAGTGTTGTCTGTTGAGAGCTCAACAGTAAATACCTTAACTTATACAATTAGGAGACAAACTATGAATTAAAACAAAACAACAGAAAACATTTTCAGGAGAAAAAAAAATGAACAATTGCAAACCCTTGAAGCAGGAGAGAATAATTTTGCCCTCCTTTTCTTGCTTTCTTTTCTATAGTTTTTTCCCATCATGTATAGGTGCATCTTAGTACAGAGGAAGAAAAACATCTGGGTACACACACAAACACGCACGCACACACACACACACACGTGCGCTCACACACACACACACACACACACACACGCTCACTCCTCCAATGTGCCGCTTGGGGCTACACGAGCACAACATATCTCAAACAGAAATACCTCCAGATACAAATACATGAGCATTTATATACATTGCATATTTCTATCTCTGCATGTTGCCTGTGTTTGTTTGTCTCTTCTGTGAGTGTTGTGGCACTGGGTGGGTGGGTGGGTGGGTGGGTGGTTGGTTGGTGTGGGTGGGTGGGTTTGGGTGGATGTCGTTGGACGAGGTAGAGGGCTCTTCTACCAGGGGCTGTCGCTCCAGTATCCGTTGACCGTTCCCCCTACTGTGTCAGTGAGTGGCCCGAGCCAAGAGGAAAGAAAAATGGACGGAGGGAAGGGAAGGGAAGGGGGGGGAGGAAAAGGGAAGGGGGGGAGGGGGAGCAGCAGGGTGATAAATAGGGTAAAAAAGAGAGAAGCCAAACAGGGAAAGAAAACTAAAGTTTGCCGTCGGCTGCTGAGCCACACAGGAGTACGTGAAGGTGGTGAGATGGACACGGTGTCCAGTGGTGGAAAGTAACTAAGTGCATTTACTTGAGTACAATTTTGAGGCGTTTGTGCTTTACTTGAGTACTTCCAATTTCCAATACTTTTACTCCTCTAGAATTGTTTGAAAACTTTAGTTACTTTGTAGATTATTATTACAAAATATACATGAACCACTTCAGCCCTATATACATTTTGTCAGTTTGAAAATAGCTATTTTCAAAAGATTCTTGGACATTTGCAAACTTGAAATGGGACATTCTGCATAGTGAGTACTTTTACTTTTGGTACTTTTAAGTACATTTTGATGCCAATACTTTTGTACTGTTACTCAAGTAAATTTAGAATTCCAGACTTTTACTTGTAACAGTATTGATACTTTTACTTAAGTAAAAACATTGGCGTTACTTTTCCCACCACTGCACGGGTCAGAGCAGGCGACAGAGCGCGTCGCCTCTCTGTCTGCAGCTGCAAGGACAAAACTGTTTGACGCAACAATTCACCATCCCCGCCCCTTCCCTAGAACAATAAATGAATAAATAAATACAACAAAAACAGACTGTACTGTTCCATTTCCCAAAAGGTAAGGCTATGGTTTGGACCTTGCAGCTTTGGTCATTTAAGAATCCAGGTGAAAAACAGATGAAGTGATGAGGCGAGGTGACGTAACACACCGTAGTGCTGTGTACTACAGTACCCATAATGCTTTGCACAAAACACAGTCCCATCTCCAGTCCACATCACAATGTCCCGGGCACCACAGAGCCCAGGATAAGGTCAAAGTTCATAGTTTGGGCTTGCATGGATATGAGCATTGACTGCAGGTGCTTGTCTACTGATTTTTGCAACAGCTGCTGTAGCGGGTTTTCAAAGTGTGCGTCATGCACCTGCGCACGAGTGTCCCCCCCAGCATTAGCTTGGCAACAGCTAGCTATACCTAACTATAAGCCAGGTTGCACAACAAGTCTAGGCTAGTTACAGTAACACAGAGCCCTCTATTTTCTAATTCCCGATTGCATGATTATTAGATCAGTGGTTCTCAAACCTTTTTTTACATTTCAAGCACCCACATAACTCTGATAGTCAGAGTAACAACCCACCTTCCTCAAACTCCCATCACCCACCTTTGCAATCCCCTTAACACATACATATAGATACCAACGTCCATGCGCATAAGTACATATTATTATCGCTTCATATAAAAAAATATAGGTTTATTTATTTATTTATCTTTTCCTGTAGTTGGGTGTGCCCTTAATTTAGGCCTTAAGTCTAGCGTATTATTTCTTCTTTGAAGCGCTTTATTATCGAAGCATTTGCTGATGTTTACTGGTCTGCGGAAAGACACCCAGTCTGTAGTATTGCACTGAAGCCTGAGGAGCAGGGCAGCTGGAGGGTTTTTATACACATGGTTACCTGGCACTGGTATAATAGAAGATTCATTAATATGGTCGTTAATTATCAACGTTATTGTTGTGTTGTCCTTAATTCTCCACATTTTTTTCATACATGCCTGTCTAAAGGGATACATTCTGGCTCAAAGCATGTTGCTGTGTATGTGGCAATGCATGTAACATGTTCACAAGCATGAGTGTGCAAAGTCGGTGTGAGCGCACGCACGCGCGTATGTGTGTGTGTGCGTGCGTGCGTGTGCGCGCGCATGCGTGCGTGTGTTTGTTGAACTAAAACTAACTAAAAATGACTCCATTATGTGTAAAAATAGCCCATGGGCACTTTTTTCATAAGAAAATCATCCATGATGCAGTTTGAGCATGTGTGTGTGTGTGTGTGTAACAACTAACAAGCAATGCTTTTGAGGCTTAACATGTGTTAAGGAGAAGTGTCTTATACTGTCTACTCTGTAGTGCATGTGCATTAGACTCACAGGCAAGAAGCAGCACAGGATAACTAATACCTTGACTAAACTATCATGTTATCTTCAACTGTGAACCTATATTTATCCTTTGTTAGTAAGGCAGGTGTGTGAGTAGATGTTTGTGTGTGTGTGTGTGTGTGTGTGTGTGTGTGTGTGTGTGTGTGTGTGTGTGTGTGTGTGTGTGTGTGTGTGTGTTAGTTATACTTCTGTGTGGACCCGTACATGAAATGAAAACCTATTTTGGTAGGTTTATACTATTCTGCTATTCAGCTGGGTTCTCTTGGGATCAGATAGCCTCCAGTTCCCTTTCATCACTAGAAAACATCAGCAAAAATGTACATTGGTGATGGTTGGATGATAGCGCTGGGCAGGACAGATAGAATGTCTCTGACTTTAAAAAAAAATCTGGGTTCACGTTGTTGTTGTTGTCGTTGACATCACTGACATTCCAATCTTTTCTCTTTTCTGGCAGAAAATGGCATGCGTGATGCTTGTCAGTATTGTTTCGTTGTCGTTGTCATTGTTTTTGCTGTTGTTTTCGTTTCTCGGTTCAACTCCCAGGTTAAGCCCGATTCAAGCTCCATTGCGCGTGAGGATAGCCGATATTCATTATATTTGGATCACGGCGCGTCGTGGCGCATGTTGAGCTTGTGGGTCGGCTATCCTCGGCCGCTCTCGGCACGCAACACCATCGCGCGATGGAGCATGAATTAGGCTTCACAGGGGGAGGGAGACAGTCGTTTTGCTACAAGATGGAAGGAATGGGGGAGTGACACCGCCTGAGGCCAGGAGGCTCGAATGGCTCGAAGGTGGCGTTGGTGATGGGGGTGAGGCGCAGGGGGGCGCCGGTCATGCCAGAGATGTTATTCAGACTGCGGGACTTCTCGTAGCGGGCCCTTTCATAGCCCATGGTAGCTACAATGGAGATGATGCCCACGGGTCAAAGGGGAAAGGTTAAGGACAGGGTTAGGACATGTCATGAGAGGTTGATATGCAGAGTATGAGGCGACAGTGGTGTACAGTATGTGTGTTGCAGACATGAATGGATAAGATGGTTAGGTGTGTTACATGTTTTGAAAGTGTTTATGTAAGAGGAGGCAAGCATGTTTAGGGTTAGCAATGTGTGTTTGCACACATTTTAGCATGAATATATATATATATATATATATATATATATAAATATATTTATATATATATTTATATATATGTATATATATTTATTTGGATGACAATGATGACATGTAGTAGTTATGTTGTGTTGTGTTATGTTATGTCATGAGTTAACAGCATTGTGAGTTAGAGGTAGCAAAAACAGACCATTTGTTACAGTCAAAAGCATTTGTAAAAACAAAAAGAAATAATAATAGTAATTATTATTATTGAAATAAACCAACAGCCAAAACCAAGTCAAACATTACACACCAAAGGAGGAAATTGGATCAGGGACGGACAGACACATGGATGGACAGACAGACAGACAGACAGACAGACGGACACACATAGATGGATGGGTAGACAGACAAACAGAGACAGGACAAAAACCGGAATATGGGTTATGAAAATCAGTTATCACAAGAACTTTTACATCAAAAAGTCAGTTATAAGCCTGATTTATACTTCTCCACACGACGGAGTCGTGCGACGCAAATACATTTCCGGCGCGTGACTCCATGGTACGAGGCAGTATAGATTAAGCAGTAGTCCCAGTGTGCAAGGAGGGGAGGGTTTGAGGTGGGGAGTCCAGTGGATAGGTACAAAAATAGCCTATTCATGTCAGCAAAACAGACACGTAGAATTACGATCTTCTTTTGTGTTTTGCATTTGCGTTTGACTTTCACACAGAAGAGCCTAATCTTTGTGCATATCCACTGGTCCGCCTGGGCTGGAGTTCCCAAAAATTACAAGCAGTGGTAAGAGAAGACTAAATAAGAAGATAAGTCAGGCTTAGATCCATTCACGATCAATGGAATCAGGAGGATCTCAGCACCAAAGAGAGGTTTTTGGGAAACTCAAACACAAGGGGGTAAATCATCAGAAGCTGAGCGACACACTCACAGTTAGATTCATAAAATACTAATAGCAATTGTCAAATTAATTGTAGAAGTGCATACTGTAAATGCAATAGTAAATATGCACATATCACTGTTGATTAAATAACTTTTACTGTACACAGTTTCCATGATGTGCTCAGCATTCAGATGTTTTAGCCAGACTACAGTAAAATTACTGTCCCATTACAGACAGACAGACAGAGAAACAGACAGACAGACAGCAATCTAAAGTTAAATCTCCATTAAAATAGGAACTAGTTTGGACCAGGTGAAGTAATCAGCATTGTGGCGTGTTTCATGAATAACACAATCTTTCACAGAAACTGGCAATAGTGTGAAATAAATTGTGTATCTATAAACGTGTGTGTGTGTGTGTGTGTGTGTGTGTGTGTGTGTGTGCGTGCGTGCGTGCGTGCGTGCGTGCGTGCGTGCGTGCGTGCGTGCGTGCGCGCGCGCGCGTGTGGGTGCTCATGCTGAGAGCTTCACGAAGCCAAACTGTGTCTGATTGCCTTCCCCTACTTCCTGCATCCTCCTCTCCCCCTCTTCTCCATTTATCATCCCCCGCTTCTCTCAGCATCACTCATAGAACCTCCCCTCTAGTTTCTTCTCATCTAACATACTAATATCACTGGGGCATCAGGCATTTAGTTAGGACCCCCAAACAGTGATATACAGCTAATGTGAATCCCTACAAAAATTAAGAGAAACTAAATGTCTTTGTTTGTAAAGACTTGATGATGGTGTGATGTCTCCGGGATAAAGGGATTCAAACTCACGCAACGCGTTGTGAGCTTGTAGATATGCTTTTTCAAACATTTCGTACATTTACTTTTAGTACTTTAAGCGCATTTTGATGCCAATACTTTTGTACTTTTATTCAAGTAAATTTTGAATGCTGGACTTCTACTTATAACAGAGTACTTCTACAATGCAGTATTGTTACTTTTACTTAAGTAGAAAATGTGAATACCTTTTCCACCACTGTCATCGAGTCATAATTATCAGGTGCATTCCCTTTGTTTCAGTAAATAGGCCAGTGAATCTGCAGTTTATGTGAAAAAACTACAACAACTAAAATAGTTGCATCAATTGTAAACCTACTATATTTTAGAAGTAGCTAAACTGTACTTAACGAGTGGTATAGGTTGGAGTCAACCTTGAACTAAGCAAACAGTTATATCAGTTTGATGGACACCGTTCTTACAGTGTTTTTGCAATGTTTAGTGAGTGAGCTGTCAGCGGGTGAATGATTTTGTTTAGCAACTCAAGCATAAATTATTTAAGACCAAAACTTTACAAGCACTCTTCTTGGCTCTCACACAGCTGCAAACCAGTGCTCCAGTCAAAACAAAGATCAATTTTTGTTGTTGTGTTGACAACATGCTGTCCCCCAAAACAACAACACCAACAGCTAAAACATAGCGAAAGGACAGGCACTTAAAATATTAATACTGCTGCTTTATTCATTATTTACTGATTATGGACCAAGCTGAAAGACGATGAGAATGCCCTTTTATAGACAAGGATTTCTAACATGAGAGGATTAAGGGACAGCTGGAGATGGTGTCGTATTATGCTGAGTTGATTGGATTTTTTGTTTTCTTTTACTTCTATACCATTGGTTCTCAACCAACAGGTTGGTACCCAAAAACAGGTTGTGAGACGCTATGATGGGGTTGCCAGCAAAGAACAATATTAAGGAACAATCATTGTGTTAAATCAATTGTGTTAATGTAGGCTAATGGGCATCTTAATTATCCGTTCAGTTCAATGGTACCTGTGCTTAACAGCTGTGATTTACTGTTCTATACGTCACTTACATTCTACGTTACAGTGCCCCCTACCTGTGATTACGAGATGGGTTTTCCCTATCTGTGGCTATGGTACATCATTTGGGTTTCCTCTTTCTAAGCTTTCAGTTCAAGCCAAGGAAGCCGGGGAGGCAAAATGTAGCAAGAAAAGGAACCCATAGTGGAGTATATGGGAAGTCAGTCAGACAGACAGACAAGTAATCGACTCTGGGTTTCCTGAAAGCATCTTAGCAATGACAAAATGTGCGACTCATTTAGTTTAATTTGTCCTGCACAATCGGGGTAAATGGTGAAGTTGATTTCAGCAGAATGATTCTGTTTGCAACCATTTCATTTAAATGGAATAAAGTTGTCTTCAGAGCTAAGGTGTCTTCGGAGAAACCCAATTCATTCAAACAAATAATCATACACAAACACAAGACGCAAATTGAATGGGTATCTTAAGAGTATAGGAGAGATACTCAAGTGCTGTGTTTTAGATGGAGAGAATTTATATTTGATAGATTATCAGGTCCTACTTTGAGACTCCAGCAGACCCAAGAGGTCACAGTTAGACTGTGTGTGTAAGTTTTCAGAATGACTTGAAGTGCAGTTTGAGACAGCAGACATCTTGTGTGACTTCTCAGAACAATGTGTCTTGAACCCTAACCCTAACCGTACCGTACTTCCAACAAAAAAAGAAAAGAAAACAACAAAAATACAGCATAACCCTGGCTTACACACAGTAAAATCCTGATTGTTAATATGACTTAAACATTTTACAGAGGATTTTACTGTGCAATCACCTACAATAACTAAGATTATACAAAATGTGTATTATATAACATAACGGTTAGGGTTAGAAATTCATGCAATGTTGATGTTTCTCTGGATTCGTAGCATGTTGGAACATATCTTTTAAGGTATTAAGCATATTACTACATATTGCCGGGGGAGAAATAACACAAGATGTGTGAAGCATCAAAGAACATTCATGGATGTGTTGAAGAGAAAACCATCCTTTCTAAAAAGGCCCGGAGCAGTGGCTGTCTCCCTCCTGGTGTCAGACTCTTAACATCTACACCAGCACATGTCCAGGGTGAAGCTACATTACACTCCAACCTTGATCAGGGATGGGTTTTCATATACCCCCAATGACTCAACTTTAACAACATAAGCCCGACACGGCGGAAAAATTGTGAAAAGTTTTAAAACAAATTCTTGAAAAATGCGGAATTACTGTAAAACTAGAAAAGTGCGCTCCTCTGAGTGCAGATCCCCACCAGGCCAGGTTGCCTACACAGGGCCTGCAACATTTGGAAGGCAGTCATAGCCAATTGGACGAAATCTGATGAATCTGACTGATACATCTTCATCACATGACTCCAGAGATAATGTGAACCGATTTGTGTTGCTTTTGGACAACATTTCTAGGAGTAATAGCAAACAGCGTATCGTGAAGAAAATGTGAAACAGAGGAAAACAAATGGCCAAGGGGAGCTATATGAGGAATACAGGCTATATGAGGAATACAGGTGAAAATGATTTCGATTGTACAACCTATGGTTCAAGAGTTATAGGCCAAAACATGAAGCGAGCTGTTATAGCACCACCATGAGGCCATTTGAAACATTTGGTTAGGTGGAGGTTGTTAATTGGCCTACTGGCAGTGTGTGTGCAAAGTTTCATGGCAATCGGACGCTGCGTTCCTGATCCGTGGCATTTTGTGCAAAACGGGCCCCTCCCGCATACAGAGATGTTGTGTACCGATTTGCATGAGTTTTGGACAAAATCTGTAGTGCAAAGTTTCACGCCGATCAATCCAAAGGAACCGGAGATGAGCTGTTTACGGACAGACAGACACACGTGTAAAATATTCCTCGCCCTTGGCCGTTCCAGCCTCCTGGCGGGGATACAACGTTTTGAAAAAAACCCGCCTATAACGACATGCCCAAATAGGGACGCCAGGGTTTATGTGGTTATAAGGACAATATCAGATTTTCTTTTTACATGTGGGTCTCTTGCTTAAGAAGGAATACTTAATACAGCATCTGTAAAATCACAATTTAATACCTTTTTCCTCCTTTTTTCATAATGAAAACTATGGTATGTGGCATAGGGCAGTTGTAAAATGTTTCAGTTATGCCTAAGCAAACAGACACTGGGGTTATTAACTGACAATGCAGCCACATGTAAAAACTCATGTTGTCCTTTGGTCATTAGTGGGAGAATTTGCAAACCTGATCCCTCTTTAACCCTTTGCACACCATCATCACAGCGGTTACAAGAACAACAAACAAATCAATGCCTACACAGCACAATACCAACACATAATACATCAACACTTTAGTACACAATGTATCAAGTGTTCAACAAAAAGTTTCTCAAGGAGAATTTCTCCTTGAGAGAATGGATCTGGGATCAGGTTAAATTCTGCGTAAATGAAATTTGACCTTTGGAATGAAGTGCTGATCCAACACCGACTTCCAAAGGGCAAACCGTGCCGACACACACATTTGCATCGTTGGACAATTGATTCCTATACAATATTTTGTCTGGAACTGGAATAGTTGAAAGGTCAGTTTGATTCAGGGCCAGTGTTTTGAGGCAATTCAGATGAGTAATATTACCAGCCATATGACTTTGTCCTATTTTACAAGAAGTCCCATTTTTGCTTCCGACAGGATCTCAGAATCATCATCTGATTTGATTTTGTCTAAGAGCATTTGCCAACCATCCATATTACCCATCTGACCTCAAACCGCGGCCTAAACCTCCACCATGAAACATGGAGGGACTGTTGGTCAAGCACAGGCTGTTTTTCCATCATCATTTTTAATAACCAACTCTTCAGGAATAAATAACAGTCTTTTCTCATCTGGAACTGAGCTTCTAAAAGTTGACGGGATTTGGCTGTTTCTCTTCACAGATAGAAGTACATGCTGCTACCATTGCTCTGTGGTTTCAAATCTATTTATAGTGAAACTGAGGAGAAAACTATGATGGAGCTCTACTGGAATCCATGTTAAACCGCAAACAAGACCAACTGCAGATCACTGCCTCAGTGTTTTATAATCATTAGTGTTAGATATTATTAATGTGCAGTCATTGAAAATCAACAACTTTTGCTCAATAAACTAACTTTGGTTTCAAGCAGTGAACAAAGTTGTCATTTTTGCCTCTTAACATTTGGTACACTTTCCATTATGGATGCAAAAATAGCACAATTATAAGTGACTTACTGTTAAGTATACAGGTATGTCAGAAAACAGTTCATATCGACAATGTCGGGCAGAAACCTCGTATCTCAAGTTTCAAATGTGTACATTTCTTTTCGTAAAGTAAAGCCTTGCTTCGTCATACAAGAAGACTGTCACACAAAATAACCGATCTACAAGCACACAACGCCTCGCGGTGCGAGGCGTTGTGTGCTTGTAGATCTGCTATTTTCACTAGTTTAAATCATTCTTAAAATGATAAATACAATACGAGGTTTCCACCCGACAACGACGATATATAAGTTGCAGTGTGTATACTTTTTACCTCCACTAGTTTGCACTTTAAAGAAAGAAAGAATTAAGCGAAATAGAGAACCAATACAGGACAGGCAGTGGGGTGTTTGCTCTGCAGTGCAGTACAGTATAGTGGTGGCTGTTTCCGCAGTGCTGATAGGCTCAGGCTTTGCTGCCACGACCGACGCGAGCCAATGAGAACGTCTCTCTTGGCCGTACGCCGTACGGAACTCAGGAGGCATTCTGGGTACTGGGCACTACAGCGACAGATCTGGGTCACCACGTTGTAAGGACCTGGTCCCTCAATGCTCAGTGTATGCGTGCATGTGTGTATGTGTGTGTGCGTGTGTGTCATATCAATAGATAATTTATAGCCCTTTGAGATTTGTTTTAAATGTAAAGTGTATTATAAATAAAATGTATTATCGTCATTATTAATGTTTTTCTAAGACCGTCAAATCTCTAATGTCTTTTGTGTTGTTGTTTTTTCCAACAGTACTCAAAACATGTACTGTATACTGTACTTGTAAATTGTCTCAGTCGGGCATAAACCTTGTAATCTCCACATTTCAATTTTTTTTTTGTAAATGAATGATGGCCTACTAAAATAGCAGATCTTCAAGCTCGCAAAGCCTCGTGTTTTTGAAAAATCTTGAAAGTAAAAGTGAAAGTGATTAAGTGTGCCTGTGAATTTGTTAAATATTGAACCAATGAAAGGTATTAAAAAGAGCTTGTGGGTGAATTATGACTACACTGGATCCATGGGAACTTTTTTTCCCCTCCAATTTCTATTCTGAAAAGTAACAGTTTTGGAGAATCTGGACATACAAGGTTTCCACCCGACAGCGACGATATCCTAATTATGTGGACACGCTTTGCATGTATCATGGGTGTGTACTGTGTATGTGTGTGTCTGGCCTGACATGTAAAGTATATGTACACACGTGTACTCTTTGCACTTGGAGCTAGTATATCATTACTCAACCTTAGACACGTAGACAGATTGTGAGTATTTGTCCATTTGTGAATACGTTTGCATGTTTGCCGCATAACAACATGCATTCCCCTCCATTCAAATGACCGTTGCTTTGCAATGTCAAACCTTGTAACCTCCAGAGTCAATCAGAGGCACTGCAGCTCTTAGCAGATTGGAACACACAAACACGTGCACACGCACACACACAAACACACACAAACACACACACACACACACACACACACACACACACACACACACACACACACACACACACACACACACACACACACACACACTCACAAACACACACATGCTCACGCACACGCACATACTCAGGCACAGACATATAAAGTATGTATGTGCACATGCCTGAGTGCGTGCGCACACACACACACACACACACACACACACACACACACACACACACACACACACACACACACACACACACACACACACACACACACGTCACACACACACGCGCACAGAGTGATTAATTTGGGATCAATAAATTATGCAACAGTGTGGTCCTTGTCTTACATTAATGTTGTTTAAACAGTGAGCCTTTATACAATGCCAAACCCTGTGTTTGAAAGTGAAATTAACATGCAGGACTGCCGTGTAGACACATACAGTCCCAGCTCTGCGGCCCTATTCTCACAAGCTGTGGTGAATAGTTTCACATTTATATCGAAGGCAATTAACTGACACTCTCCTCTGACAATGTGACGAATAGGAAAGGATCAAGGACAAGTGATAAGACGAATAGCCATTGCAGGGATTGAACTTTAAAAAAAAGCCACTTTGCTCTTACGCAATACTTGCGCAAAGTGCTTTAAGGCGTGCATTACATTGACCAATTCACACAGATGGCAGAAGCAACCATGCGATGCACTTTAACGTTTTTGACACAAATCCAGAAGGAGTAAGGGATGGAGCCGGGAACCTTCCGCTTCCCGGGTGGCCGCTCTACCCTTGAGTCACTGCCACCTCTCCCCACCCCACCCGTGTTCCCAGTTAGATTTCGATATTTCAATCTTTTTCCCAGTGTCACGCACCAAAAATAGCAGATCTACAAGCTATATGTTTGCAGATAGGCTATTTTTGGTGCGCGACACCATACACAACTATGTATAACTCAGTGTCCCCCACTGTTCACTGTACTTGGACATAGACATGAGTCTTCTGGGGACATTTGCACCTTATTATCAAAGTCAGTATTCGCCATCCTGCATTTCTGTATAACACAACTTAAGTGAAGAAGTTACATTAGTGAGTGATATAATACATTGTATAATAATAGCACTATACATGTATCTTTACCATGTACCCAGAAGGCCCCCTGCGCATTACAGGTAAACAAAAAAAAGAGAGAGAGCTAGAGAGAGAGAGAGAGAGAGAGAGAGAGAGAGAGAGAGAGAGAGAGAGAGAGAGAGAGAGAAATACATGTAATGGGTTAACATTGTCGCTTATTAAATTGCACACCCACACACACATACATCACACACACACACACACACACACACACACACACACACACACACACACACACACACACACACACACACACACACACACACACACACACACACACACGTAAAGAAACAAAGATGATCATCAAAAATAATGTCTTAGCTATTGTCTCTCAGATTTAGAATCAGTGGCTACTTTTACTTTTAGCTGGCTCCATATAATCACAGTTACATGTCCACTTATGGCTCATACAAGGCGAGGGAGTATATGCACGGGTGCATGGGTCTGGAGGGGCTGGCTCTGGGATATAAGCATGTGCACACACTGTATGTCACACTGTGTCTATAACCATGTAGACATGTGTGTCACACGGTCTGTAACCAAGTACTGTACACATGCATGTCAGGTCAGAGCGCCGCCTTCAAATCCAACAAAGGGGTAAAAGTGAGTAAGAATACATGTACTAAGGAGCTCGCTATAAAGAGAGAGGAAGTGAACTAGGCAGAACAACTCTCTGTTCATCCCCTTACACCTGTATCGGGGTAATAATAAAGGGATACTTAGATAGTTTGTCTTGGTCCATACCTTTTCTGTAAGAACTGTAGTTATAGCAAAAGCGATGTGGTCTCCTTTTAACCACCCAAATTCGAGCAAAACTGTCATTTACACTTGGTCTTTACTTGTTCAATATGCTCTCTAAAGGTCTTATTCATTTGCGTATTGTTTAGTATTTGTATCGTGGCCACAGTTATAGCTCCCAGGCGTGAATGTCTGCTATTCTAGGATGGTAAAGCACGTGTGGCTGAACATAAAAGAGCATGTTTGCTTAGCAAACCTTTGCTAGATGAACATTCAGTATTACGTTGAATAAATACTAAAAGGGTTCTGTTCAGCAGAGAACATCTCATACAGGTATAAGCAGGTTTTGAAAACAGGCCAGAGTGTTGCTCACCTAGTCAGATCCCACCTTTGTCAGACAAGGGTTTCATGCTTATATTGCATTGCAAGTCCAAAACCCTTGTCAAGATGTCAAAATGATCAATTTCTCTCATTAGACCATGTGATATGTGACATGTTGCTGAAAATGTCCCTTTGCCTGATGCAAACGGAGTCTGGGATTTGACGCCATAGTATGACTGGTTTAACATGCACCTTTCTTTGATCAGGGACTCATTCAAGAGTCGATGCAAAAAAGCCACAACCTTCTTTCAAAGATTAAGGCATGCGTGAGCAATTACAGCCACTGACAATGCATTCGAAAAGGTAAAAGGCCATCAAGGAATCTTTAGGGGTTCTTCAGATTACCATATTACCACCATTAGGGGAACCCAGATGGTTCTTTGAGGAACCCCTTTGGAAAGTGTTGAATGTGCAGATGAACACATCAACATTACCCCCGCGCACATCCCTAATATCTATAGTACATTTTCTTGTGAAACTGCAAATAAAAATGTAACTCCATTAACTCTTTAACTTTAAGGTTCTAACAGGAACCTTCGAGGAACTGGGGGACCCACAAGCTCCTTTTTGGGCTCCCTGTGGATCTTAGAAGAACCGATGAACCCCTAGTTTGCGGCGTGTAGGGCCTGCAAGTGCAGCGAGCGGTCGTGGCAGCAGTATAGGCTGTTTGCTGTGCTGTCGTGGCGACTGTTGGTACGTACCTCGGCACCGGGTCAGACTTTAGTAACGCAACGCAGGGGGAGGGACTGAGGAGGGTAGCCTACAGATGGAATGGAATACACCAGTGTTAGTACATGATAGAATGGGCACGGGAGATGGGGAGATGGGGAGGGGAGGGGAGGGGAAGGAGGAAGTGGGAGAGGAAAGAAGAGGTGGAGAATGAAAGAGTGACGAAGGAAAGGAATAGAGGTATAACGATACAGAGAGATAGAGAGAGAGAGAGTAGGGTTGCAAAGTTAATTGAACTAATCAATTCAATCAATTATTTAACAAATATTTTCATAAACACAGAAAATAGTACATCTACAAGACACCATTTTGCAATGAAGTATACATAAATTATAATATTATTATAATTATAAAAGGTTAATTTAATTGGTTAATTAGACTAATCGATTTAGTCAATCAATAAAAAACGGTGTGCTTCTTCATTATTCGATTAATCAAAAAAAGTAATTTTAAATTACTATGAAAATAATCAATAGTTGCAGCCCTAATGACCGGTGTCCCTTAGAAACCGAAAAGTCCCTTTAACTCCGAAAAGCCATCTTTCCAGAGAGAACAGGGGCAATCCGTCACCGCCTTTCAAATGGATGACATTTCATTCAGGAACTAAAAGTGCTCTTTACATTTCCCAGCCAGCGCACGTCGCCCATAACTGTAAATGCAAAGCCTCTGTAAGGTTTCTCTAGGACGCCAGCTCGGCCGAGGTTAGAGGAAGATGGCAGGATGTAGAATAGAGAGGAAGATGATGGAGGGTGGGAGGGGGGAGGGGGGAAGGGGGGAGAGGGTGGAGGATGGACATGCACATGGGACAGAGGCAAATATTGTCCCGACAACAAACCTACATGCAGTCCTGGTGTGTTTATGAAATAATATACACCAACATATTCTGTGATGGGGGATACAAAGAGATTCATGACCTTATTTTTTGTCACTTGAAGCACATGCAGATTTGTTAGTAGAAAATGATCCAATATTTGCAATGACATTTGAAAATGTAATAATATACTATACATAAACATTGCACACAATGCAGTACAGTTGTAGACACCCATACATATATACAGTACAGCACCGATAATGTATATACTGTATGTGACATAGCCCATTCATTTAGAAGAGGAGGAGAGGAGGGGAGAAAATACTGAGGTCAGCTTAACACGCACGCACACACGTTGGCGCACGTGCGCGCGCGCACACACACGCACACACACAAACACACACGCACACGCACACGCACACGCACACGCACACGCACACGCACACACACACACACACACACACACACAGAGTTGATTTATTGGAGAGGAAAGGTAGAACAGTAAGGAAGAAAAAAGAGGAGAGAATATGACAAAGTGACAAAGGCCATCATTGAGATGAAAAGAGGGAGGGAGCGAGAGAGAGAGAGGGGGGGGGAGCTGGGGTAGATATAGAGAGTGGGAGGAAGAGAAAGAGGACAGAGAGAATGTGAAGAAGAGAAGGTGAAAGAGAACGACAAGGAAAGACATACAGTATAGGAGAGCCTCTCTCTCCTATACTGTGTAGTAGTGTAGAGATCTATTCTTCATTTAAAAAAACACTAGTGCTGACGGCTTTTCTGCTATGTCATTCTAAAGCCTACCGGTATATATATACAGTATATATATATATATATATATATATATATATATATATATATATATATATATATATATTGCATTATTGCGCTTTTCTAAGCAAGTTGCGAACTCAAAGCGCTTTCCAATGGTCCATTCATTCATACATCCATACGGTATATATATGTTACAGTATGTTCAAGAAACCAGTAAAAGTTGTCAAGGAGCACTCGTTTTGACGTTCACCACACACTAATCACCACCAGATGGCGACGTCAGCCACTGGATAAGAGAGTTACGTCACGCTTTGAACTCGCCGCAGACCGGAAGTGTTTACTCTTTATTTACTAGCCTAGCCTAGCCTAGCCTAGCCTAGCCTAGCCTAGCCTAGCCTAGCCTAGCCATTAGCTCCATTGTAGTCACTTGGACAGGGCGTTTAACGTGCGCTTGCCCAGGCCTTACGGCCTGGGCATAAATATAACGATTGCATTCACCACGGCTTCGTAACTCGCGCGGCGCTCCGCCGGCCGCGCGGCCCTGGCCCGCTCTTCGCGGCCACTCGCGCCTGCGGCGCTCGGGGGCGAAGAGCAGGACCAAGGTCCGCTGGCCTTCGCGCCGCTTGGGGCTTCGTGGACCCAGGGGGGCCTCGTAACTCGTTTGGGCTTCGTGGATACAGGGGGGCTTCGGTAGCCGCTCGCAGTGTCGTGGACAATAGAGCGGCGCACCGCCTGGAGTACGTTGTATTGGCGACCGCTTGCTCCGCCCCGTGCCGCACCACGAGTGCTCCGCGTCTCGAATGTGCTGTTTCTCTTTCATCCGGTGACATATATATATTATCACCATATGGCGGTGTTGCATGCCAAAAATAACTGATTTACTAGCTTACAATGTGTCACAAAATGTTGTGAGCGTGTAGATTGGCTATTTCCAATGCACAACACCGTCATAATACAGAGTAAAAAGTAGGCATAACACACACACACACACACACACACACACACACACACACACACACACACACACACACACACACACACCTTATATAGACAGTACGAGGATGGCTATGGACAGAGGCATGCAGAATGAGTGCTTGGAAGGGGAAGGCCGCAACGTCCTGTTAGGACTATTCTTTCAAAACCAATGTAAAAGAAAACCACAATGAAGGGTTAACTGTAAAATATTTACTATCCCAAAATGAAGAGGTAAAACCCCAGTGAGTTCATTCAAACTTCAAAGTGAATAAAACTGAACCCAGGGTAAGATTAAGACTGATTAACGCAATTTAACATTTGAAAAAAAAAGCTACTTTAATTAATATTAGCATAGTGAATTAACATCAATTAATTGTTAATTAACATTAACATAGTGAAGTTGCGTTTGACGATTAAGTAGATGTAATAGTAGGCGCTTGCATCACTGTTGCAGGACACATGCAGTCCTGCAACAGTGTACAGTGCTAATGCAGGAGAAGTATAGGACATGGGGAATCAGTGTGAGTACATTTACCTAAGTACTGTACTTAAGTACACTTTTGAGGTATTTCTACTTTACTTGAGTATTTCTAATTTTCAATACTTTTACTTCTACTCCACTACATCTTGGATCCAAATATTGTTCTTGTCTTTTACTCCACTATATTTAGTTGAAAACGTCCAACTTCCAATGGTTGATGTCAGAGGTTTGTGCCTGTCCAAGATGGACATTCGGTAACCAGTGAAGGACCGGTGAGACGAGGGAATGCTCATCTGCGTTTTGCGCACATTAAAATGCTCTTCATATTTAGATTTCTGTGACCGAAAGATCGATCGTTTTACACTTTTCCCTCCCATCGACTCGGCCGTACCGGCCGCTGCGGTGGTCGGCGGCTCAATCGTTGTCATAGCAACGTCGGGTAGGAAGCAGAGTGTTAGCGCTACTTGATATCGGTCTCCGGGGGTCCCTGACAACCGTTAGCGTCAAACCACATTCTAAAGATCATCGATCTTAATGACCACCACTCTGTCTCCGAACGCGAGAGCCAAAAGGAGAGAGAGAGAGAGAGAGAGAGCGGGGGGGATAGTGATGTCAACAAAAGAAACAAATATCAGATTGTGTATATAGATTGTAGGCGGGGAGAATAAGAGATTAAAACAGGGGTCTTCAACGGTTTCAGGCCAAGGACCCCTTAGCTGAGAGGGAGATAAAGTAGGGACCCCCACTACATATTGTATAAAACTGTGTAGCAGATTTTCACGGATGTCATAGATGGATTCATAGACTTGTTTGACAGCACTGTCATCAGTCCGTGTTGGATTTCTGTTAATGTGTTTTCTCAGACATTTAACCACTTAACCTCTACACCAAACCTATTTGCCAAAAATAACCGATCTACAAGCTCTCAACGCCTCGCGGGCGCGAGGCGTTGAGAGCTTGTGGATCTGCTATTTTTGGCTGAAGGATCTCCTCAGAATAGGGATGCGAGGGTTCAAGTTGTTCATTTGAAATAATTATCCTATCACACAAATATTTTGGTGCCCCCCCCCCCCCCTGTAGTAACTCTGAGGACCCCCTGTTGAAGACCCCTGGATTAAAAGAAAGAAAGAAAGAAAGACAGACAGACAGATAGACGACAGCCAGGTGGATAGATAAGTGGATGGAGAGAAAGCAGGAAAAGCAGAGAGGCCAGCACTCCTCTCCAGTGTGTTATGGTGCAGTATATCTCTTTTCATCAATGAGGCTCTTAGTGAGTCAGTCAGTGAGGTCCAACAGCTCTCTGTCAATGGAGACAATCAATTACGTATCCACAGAGAGAGAGAGGGAGACAGACAGACAGACAGACAGACAGACAGACAGACAGAGAGGGAGGGAGGGAGAGAGACAGGCAGACAGACAGACAGACAGACATACTGTAGGTCTACAGAGAGAGAGACAGATAGAGAGAGACAGACAGACAGACAGACAGACAGACAGACAGACAGAGAGCGAGCGAGCGAGAGAGAGAGAGAGAGAGCTACAATATACAGTATGAGCCATAAAGCCAGTGGAGAGAAGGGGACAGGGGACAGGGGAAGGAGAGACCGCGGTAAAATAGTGGGGGCAGAGAGACAGAGAGAAGTGGAGAAAGACAGAAGAAAGTGAATGGAAAAGAGACCCAAGATGTGTGAGAAAGAGACAGACAGAGAGGGAGATAGAGAGAGAGAGAGGGAGAGAGAGAGACAGGTAAAATTGTGGGGCAGAGAGAGAGAGAGAAGTTGAGAAAGAGACAGAGAGAGAGAGAGAGACAGAGCTGACGAGTTTGTTTCTTATTTCATGCGACGTGGCTGGAAACTAAAGCAGAGCCAGTGGTGCATCGTATCGTAATGCAGAGACCATCTCCTCCTGCCTTTGGAACCAATGCAGTCAGGAGGAGGGAGCAGTGTGCCGTCTTGGCCACCGGGAGGCGCTAGTAACACTGCACCAAGGCAAGGCTCACAACTACCCAGCCTTGGAACTACCTCTGCAGATCTTTTGAGCAGGCAGTGCACTGCGTCTGCGTGGAGCACGTTTACACACTTCACTTCCTTTAGTATTTAATCGCTCATACTAAAGATGGCGTGAATAAAGCTTGACAAGCTGTGGTTGAAGGCTGGGACTCCTGGACGCACGGGATCTGATCCCGGACTAGCAGGCGTGCATGAGGCTGCAAAAGTGCAGGACTGAATAACGCATAAGTCAGGCTTCAGTCTCTGATACATTCTGTTGCCATCGAGCAGAAACCTCGTAAAAGTCGTGAAAACAGCAGATCTGCAAGCTCATAATGCGCCACAATGCGAAACATTGTGAGCTTGCAGGTCGGCTATTTTCACAATTTACAACATTTTAAAATAATGATAAAAACATAGACATACAACATGGACATACAAGGTTTCCACCCGACAGCCACGATTTCATCCCTCTGCCCACAACATATTTGAAGAAGCGGTAGGGAGACTTCCAAAGTCTTTTCGCAGATTAGTTTCTTAACCACTTGAACCCTAGCATCCTTATCCAGGGAGGAACATTAGCTGCAGATAGCAAGTTTGTATATTGGCTATTGTCAGCAAAGAGATTTGGTCTAGTGGGGGGAAAAGAGTGGACCAAGTACAGAGGTTAACTAAGTATTAGGTTTAGTATTAGTATACCACTTAAAGGTATTGGTGTCAGTGTGTCAGTGTGCAGAACCCCCTGCATTGCTGCAGCTCTCCCTACACAGTGAGAACCGGAGTATTGATTCAACTTTAAAAATGGACGCTTGAAGTGTATTTTTACACTCTCAGAGTTAAATCAATGTTCCAGCTTTTGCTGCATCCGCAGCGTCTCAAGAAGGAATATTAGAAAAGCGGGGGAAATTTCACCCTCAGTTACTTTTACACGACTCCATCCATTTGATATTTCCTATTTACTATACCCAGCTTATACTGTCTTTATGATTATCATGTACAGTATGTCTGGCCATCGTTCTGTTCAGTTGTGAACATTCTTGTTTATACTAGCGTTTTGATTGGATATGATTAGACAAAACAAGTAGACAAGTAACCAACACCCAAGGCCCCTATCAAACAGTAGGGTGCACTCACTGCACTAGATTTGTTGTGTGCAGTCTACAAAGAAGAGCAGCTTGTGCTGAATGTCTCTCTTGGTGTTGCCAGTAAACCTCCATCATCACCACAGAAGGCCTGGCTCTGAGCTCATCCGTTTACTGTCTATAGTGTGTAGTCCATTATGTCACTCTGTAGCGGGAAGGTTGTGTGAACAAAACTTAAACATGTAAATAGCTCGTGCTGTGTCCCTCACAGTGGTTCTCAAAGTGGGCGCAGAGACCGTCCGGGTTGAGGGGGTTCTAAAATGGACCCTTTACAGGAGCATGCAAATGGAACCAAATGGAGCCGTAAGGGTCCATTTGGTTCCATTTGTACGCTCTCAGAGTTAAAGGGGTCCCCATGAAATTAAAAAAGTTTGAGAATCACTGCCCCAGAGCAATGGTTGTGTGCAGGAACACAAGTTCAGTTGGGCAGTGGTTCTCAAAGTGGATTTCAGGGACTCTCTATAGTTCCTTTATGGGGGTCTAAATTGACCCTTACAAGTCTGTAACTTTGACAGTGTACAAATGGAACCAAATGGACCCTATCGGGTCCATTTGGTTCCATTTGTACACTGTCAAAGTTAAGGGGAGACCTTCAAATCTCAAAGTTTGAGAACCACTGAGCTAGGGTTAACCCTCGTGAACCAAAGCGTAGTCAACTGTATCTGAGTGGGTTCTGAACATGGACTGCTTTTTCCCCCCGTCAACAACAAATCTCTTCAACAAAAATAGCCAATCCAGGAGCTCACAATGTGATGCGTTGTGAGCTCATGGATCTGCTATTTTTGGCTAACATCCTCCCTTCCCAGATAATGGAAGCTGGGGTTCAAGGGGTTAAAGTGCTTAAACAGATTTTGGTGCTATATAAACTCCTTTTGCTGGGGACCCTCTGGAACCCCCCCAGGGACCGCTGGGGGGTTCCCGGACCTCACTTTGAGAACTACAGGATTATAGAAGTGGATTAATTATGTAATCAGACACTAATCCTTGACCCAAAATGCTTTGATGCGCCACTCCCAGAATGCATTGTTCTCCTCGTTCCTTAGCAACAGTGGGGACAAGAAACGAGGAAAAAGAAAGAGAGAGGACGAGGGATAACAACATACAATGAGAGGGAAATAGAGAAAGAGAGAGGGAAATATTTGGGACAAACGGTGTGTGTGTGTGTGTGTGTGTGTGTGTGTGTGTGTGTGTGTGTGTGTGTGTGTGTGTGTGTGTGTGTGTGTGTGTGTGTGTGTGTGTGTGTGTGCGTGTGTGTGCGTGTGTGTATGTATATGTGCATAGATTGAGAGAGAAAGAGAAAGAGAAAGTGAACGGCAGGGAGTAACAATGAGAGAAATTGTCAAACACAATTTAAAGCTACTAAAAGAAAAACACAATAATAACAGATAATATCACGTGTCAAAACAGAAGTAAATGAACCAAACCCAAACTCACACAGTCACACTACCAACAGTCACATACACTTATACGATAGATATAAAGATAGATAGATAGATAGATAGATAGATAGATAGAGAGAGAGAGAGAGAGAGAGAGGGAGAGAGAGAGAGAGAGAGAGAGAGAGAGAGAGAGAGAGACAAAGAAAAAGAAAGAGTCTGAAGAGAAAGACAGACAAAAAATAACAGATACAGTGAAAGAGGCAAGAGAGAAAGTTCAGTGCACAACCTTGCAACCCTTTGACCTCTTGTGACCGTTGCTGTCTATCTAGGTTCACCAAGAGGTCAAAGTACTGTAGAGAGTGGTTGAGGACATTTGGACAGGGAGGGGAGGGGGGAGGGGGTGGCCATGCTGAAAGTCTTACTACAACTTTTGTTGTCATTCATGTTTTTCTTTTCACAGCAGGATGACTACAGCACTACAGAACCCCAGCAAGTGCTCAGCCGGGGCGGGGGGGCAAGGTAAAGGTCACAGCGAAAGGTCACAATACAAAGCAACGAGTCGAGAGGAATGCTTCCTGAAATGCGCAGGTCGTCTTTCGTTCCTCCTCTCCTCTGATGATGACTGTCTGGTAACGGCAGGCAGTGACACAGATGGGTAATTAGCCCCCTCCAACGGAGGGCATGTCAGTGATAGTGTCAACAGGACGGAGGAAGGAAAGAGGAGAGTCTCACAAAGATTTGGACGAGAGCCCTTGTTGCACTTTAAAAGCGAATGCCGCTGC
>NC_137813.1:28742805-28755305 GCF_963921795.1 Nannobrachium achirus | reverse complement strand
GATAGATAGATAGATAGATAGATAGATAGATAGATAGATAGATAGATAGATAGATAGAAACTGGCAAAGCAATGTAGAAGCAGACAGCCTGACATGATGATTAAATGACGTCATCATCTGATCTGTATTTTTCTAATCAAATCAGATTCAAGCAGCCGCAGCAGTATGCACACACACGCGCATACTGTACACATACTGTACAACATAGTAAACTCCTACGTGTTCATTGAACTCTGAGAGTGCACACATCCGAACCGCACGAAGTTGAACAAGCAAACATCCACTCGGTTACGTCTGTATACTCTCAGAGTTACAAACAAGACACATTAGCACAGAGGGTTTTACAGCGTAGAGACAAACATCACAAACCAACACCGAATACAAGCCTGAATGTTTGGTACAGTATATACCGTAGTCTAGTACGTATATATAGCATGATGGAGACATCCTGGAAGACCAGCTCACGTCGCTACCACTTGGCTTTGCTGTTGCAAGTCCAGTAAGGACTTTAAAAGTGATGTTTCCCAGAAAATCCCAGTGATAGAATGCTTTCAGCACTTGAGAATAATTTGGACCGACAGAGAGAGAAAATAAAAATATCTGACAAATGTTTTGGGATGCATACAGTGGTTCTCAAAGTGGGGTCCAGGGACCTGAGAGTATGTAACTCTTAATACTTTAACCATTATGTTATGCTTAAACTATTTATAGAAAAAAAAGCAGATATACAAGTAGATATACTTGTATACTACAAGTATACTATACTTGTAAAACTCGCCTTGGAAAACAAGGAAGTGCTGATTAGATAGAATCCATTTTCTGATACTACGTCCTCTATTTCTCGCTTAAAATATTTTTAAAAACATTCTTGAGATCAACGTTTAGTTGTAAATGTCGCTGTGTGGTTGTTTACATGGCTGACATGTTGGCTACAGCACAAGGTTCACGCAGTGCAACTTGACTGCAGCAGGTGCTCTGAGTCTTTGATTAGGCAGCGGTCTGTTATAGAGCGGAGCGGTCTGTTATCGGGTGATAGCAGACCTCTGATTTCAGCGCTCGACCAATCAGAATCAAGAATCCAAACAGGCCGGGTAATAAACTTGTATACTACAAGTATACTATACTTGTAGATCTTGGAATATATCATCTTTGAATATATCTTTTCTAAAGCCAACATTTGTAACTCAAATATTTGCTTCTGGCGGGTCGCTCCCTGATGACATAATATAATACAGCTTAATCTATCTCCCAATATTTCCTGATCAGATCACGCATCAGAATCACAGCGTTGTGCGCAGAGCGACCCCCAGGTGCAGTGCAGTGAGTGTAGGAACGGCCTCTGGTCTTCTAAGATGTCCGCCACGTGTGCTCACAATCGTCGCCAGAGGAAATATCAAGGCTTATCGATCGACCATTGATATTTTATTCATGACAAAGCGTGTCTCTCATAATGAGCTGAATGAGCTGGAGGGAGAGGTCGGTGCCAGTGCTGAGCTGTCAATCTGAATGATTGACAGTTTGTATGAGATGGGGAAGGTTGAGTCAGGGTAGGAGAGGAGATATGGTGTGCGTGTGTGTGTGCGTGTGTCGGTGTGTGTGTGTGTGCGCGCACATGGGGGGGAGGGGTTTATGTAAATCTGTGTTGTACTGTAAGCTTGCAAACCAAAATTAACTTTGCCTATTATGTTTTTTTTTTTTCTTTTTTCCTAATTTTTTTTAGGGGAACTCTGCAGTGTGTGCATGTACCGTACGTTCCGCACACACAAAGGAGCGAGAGAGTGTGTGTGTGTTTGTGTGTGTGTCGCCTTTACATGTGAGTGCGAGGGCGCACACCGCCGAGCGTGTGCACACCAGCACGCACGTTTAACCCATTGGTTCCCGAATCTTTCAGCTCAAGGCCCAAAAGGGAAGTTAAGACGTTTGCCCCGGGAGCCCAAAACTAGTGAAAACAGCAGATCTGCAACGTTGTGAGCTTGTAGATCAGCTATTTTCACTAGTTCTTAATTATTATATTTTTTTACACATCGCCCCGCCCCCCCGCCGCCCTCCCAAGTCAGGACCACGAGCGGCTGTCGATGGACAGGCCGCTGCAGCTGTCGCTGAGGTAGCGCACCCCCCCACCGGCCGAGGACCCCCCCGTGCCTCCTCCTCCTCCTCCTCCACCCACTCCCCCTCCCACCTCCACCCCCCCTCCCCTCCTATTACGTTGTTGTTGTTGCTGCTGTTGCCCCACCATCCCCACCATCCCCACCGCCACCCCGTCCGCCTCCACCACCCCTCCTCCTCCTCCTCCTCCCCCCGCCTTATTATTGTTATTCCTCCTGCCGCCGCCGCCGCCTCCACCCCCCCCACCCGGCCTACCTTTCCTGACGTTCCCGTCGGCCGGGCCCCGCTGGAACTCGCCGGTGCTGAGCAGGAAGCAGGCGCGGTCGTGTGGCGGGTAGCGCTCCCGGCTGTTGGCCGAGCCCATGCCGCCCATGCCCACTCCCGTGGCGGGGCTGCGCTCCTCGCCCAGCACCTGGTCGATGGTGGGGCAGTCCTCGTTGGCCAGGGCCGCGTCGGCCGCCGCGTTGCCGTTCGCCTTGGATTCTGTTTGGGGGGAGGGGGGGGAGCGAGGGGGGAGAGAGAGAAGAGAGACAGAGAGAGAGACAGCGAGAGAGGAGAGAGAGAGAGAGAGAGAGAGAGAGAGAGAGAGGAGAGAGAGAGAGAGAGAGGACATAAGGAGAATTTTCAGCAGCAGAATTTTGCTTTGTTTTACAGTAACTTTGGCATTTGGAATTTTTCTTTTTACCTTCCTTGTGGTGCATGTTTCTCAATAAGAACAGCAGTGGCGGCCTTTGATAAGTTGTCACCTGTTTCAATTGGAACGGGTCTCGGCCACCAGGGGGCCTCCAAGAGCCAGTAGAATGGACCAATCACCCGACTGGCTTCTTCAGCTTTGCATAACAGTGACATCACTGAGAAATCCTTGGTATCTTACGTTTTTTTTTTTTTAAGATTTGTTTTGGGGCTTTTATGCGTTTACTGATAGGACAGTAGACTGACAGGAAATGGGAAGAGAGATGGGGAGTGACACGCAGCAAAGGTCGGGACTCGAACCCACGCCACGCTGTCAGGCATCAGAGCCTATGTGGTATGCGCCTGGACCGGTAGGCCAGCGGGCTCCCCTCTTTATAACAAGCTTTGAGTGGTATAACGGCATACTTCAGTGTCGCATAACAGCCACATCACTGTCGAATCCTTGGTATCTTTCTAGCCTTTTTCAACGAGGGGGGGGGGGGGGGGGGCTCATCAATAGCTCTTGAAACTTCCAAAGGCCGCCCCTGAATGAGCAATTATGTATTCCCTTTGCATTTTGGATTTCTTCCTCGAGGCTGCCACCTTGTGGGTCAAAAGTGCCTATCCAAAAACACAGATAGAGTGACATCACTCTATCTGGGGATAATCATCCCCTCCCCTTTTACCATTCACCCAACACTGTGGGTGTGGCTAAATTCAGCTAGGTTACCACCCACCATGACAACCAGGCATACTTAAAGGACAACTTTGGTTTTTTACAACAAGGGTTCATATTTTAGATTGTAATGAGAGAAAAGAAAAAGTGAGTGTTAAAATGTTTTCATTTGCTTCGTTCTATTGTTTTATCGCGTTCACTGTGTTAAAATGTGGGGCATGCGTACGCATGGGGGCATGCGTGCAAGTGGCTAAATATGTCTTTTTAGACACAATAAGACAGCAGTTTCTTTATTGCTATTTACAGCAACACTTCTAGCCCCCATAAGTCACATCCAACCATGAAAGGTTGCGTTGTATCTTGGGAATGGGCTTATTCTGTGTAAAATGACATATTTAGCCACTTGTACGCATGCCCCCAACCACTGAAATAAGTATCTCTAAAACAATAGAAAGAAGTAAATTAAATAATTTTAACACTCATCTTTTATATTCTTTAATTACAATCTAAAATATGAACCCTTGTTGTAAAAAACTAAAGTTGTCCTTTAATGAACTGGTGGGTGTGGCCACATAAAAAACCTAATTTTAACTCTTTCTATACACTTTTTTGGAAAAAAAATCTTCCTCCTAGTATAATCATAATACCTGATAATCATGTTTTAGGGGGGGGGGGGGGGGGGGGGGGGGGGATCATGGCACTTCATCTTTAATGAACCAGAGGTTAACATGTGCAAGAGAGTCAGCGTACGAAAGACACAGCAGGAAGTCTGATGGGAGGATTGAAGGAGAGGAGAGGAGAGGAGAGGAGAGGAGAGGAGAGGAGAGGAGAGGAGAGGAGAGGAGAGGAGAGGAGAGGGTTGGCAATGAATAATAATAATCTCAAGGGAGTACATGGGGGTTTTAGAGAACAGCAGGGGAGGGGGAAGAGAAGAGGGGAACAGATCTGTGGAGAAGAGAATAAAATGGAGAGGGGAGATTGAGAAATGGGACAGGAGATAGATAGGAAACAGAGAATATCGCTGTTGTCGGGTGGAAACCTCGTATCTCCAAACTTCAAATGTGTACTGTACGTTCTTTCGCAAAGTAAAGCCCCTGCTTCATCATACAAGGCAGTCGCACAAAAGAAGTGAAAGCAGCCGATCTACAAGCACACAACGCCTCGCAGTGTGCTTGTAGATCACTAGCGAGTTTGAATCATTTTTAACTGATAAATGCAAAACGAACGGTTTTTGGAGATACAAGGTTTTCACCTGACAACAACACAAAGGAGGTGCAGAGGTGGGAGGAGGAGAAGCGAGGGAATGCGGAGGAAAGGAGGAGGAGAGGAGCAAAGAGAAGTGAGAGGAGAGAGAGAGACGAGGAGGAATGAAGGAGGTGAAAACATTGAAAGAACGCAGAAAATGCAAAGGAAACAGAGGAAGAAACAGAAGAGCTGTCAGGATGAAGGAAAAGACAGAGATTGGAAAGAATAGATGAGTGTGCAAAAAAGATGGTGAGCGAAGGAGAGATGGAGAGAGAGGAGAGAGGGAGGACGAGGAGGGAGAGGGAAAGGAGGATGCAGTGGTGTAAAGTAACTGAGTACATTTACTTAAGTACTGTACTTAAGCAGATATTTGTACTTTACTTGAGTGTTTCCAATTTCCAATACTTTTACTTTTACTCAGATCCAAATATTGTACTTGTACCCCACTACATTTATTTGGACATTTTAGTTACTAGTTACTTTGCAGGTATAAATTATAATCTTATAAAACATACATGGACCACTTTAGCACTATTTTATACCTAGGCTATTTGAAAATAGCCGATCTACAAACTCACGACGCGTCGCGTCTTGAGCTTGTAGATATGCTATTTTCAAACATTTTGTACTTTTACTTTTTGTACTTTAAGTACTTTTTTATGCCAATACTTTCATACTTTTATTCAAGTACATTTTGAATTCCAGACCTTTACTGGTAACAGAGTACATCTACATTGCAGTATTGATACTTTTACTTAAAGTTGTACTATGTAACTTTTTTTATAAAACAAATCTTAAAATTCTCCTAACTATTAAATCACAAAAGTTTTAGAAGATCCGCGCCGTGAATTTCAGCCTGTAAAGCCTTCTCTATATGTAAACTGAGATCCTTGCCGTGGACCGGATCTCGCGCCAAAATTGCGTCATCACACTACCGGCCAATCACAGCGAGGGTTATACAACTGCCGGCCAATCACAGCGCATCTTGAAGTGGGGTCGCTATGGCAGCCATATTTGTTGTCGCCCGCTTGTACCATCCCTTCTCTAGGTAATTTCGCCTACCAGGCAGGGTGAAGGAGTCCGTATCTCTGGAATTACTGAACGCACAGGAACAAGGGACCCCTTAAAAGATAGATCTCAGCGAGGTGGAGGCAGACGCGGGGGTCTGAAGGTACGAAAAACGTCCGAAAGACGCGGACGCGACCGCGGTTTGCTATAGGGCTAATGACCACTAGTTGGTCATCTTACACAGTATGGCTTTAAGTATAAAATGTGAGTACTTTTTCCACCACTGGGAGGATGTGGGATGAAAGTAACATTAAGGAGAAAGATTGAAAAAAAGAGTGGAGGATGAAATCCACTGAGCGAGGAGAAGAACGTCAGAGGAGGGCAGGAATGAACGCCAGGAGGAGGTGGGAGAGATTAGTAAGAACTGGAGAGAGAGAGAGAGAGAGAGAGAGAGAGAGAGAGAGAGTGAGAGAGTGAGAGTGGAACATTACTGCATTTTAACAGCCCTGCCGGTCATGATGTGACACAAACACTGCAGTAGAACAAGATGCCTCCTGAGCATGCACGCACGCACGCACACACACGCACACACACAAACGCACACACACGCACGCACGCACACAAACGCACACACACACACACACATACACACACACACACACACACACACACACACACACACACACACACACACACACACACACACACACACACACACACACACACACACACACACACAGATGACTGCGGCGTAACTGTCTCTAGCTTTCAACATGGCTGTCAAATCTAATCTAACATGACAAACAGATAGAACACACACACATAGAGAGAGAGAGAGAGAGAGAGAGCAATAGAAGGATCGATGGAGTAGGAGCAATAGATAGAAACAGGAGAAAGAAGAGAAGAGAAAGATGGAGTGACTGCAATAGAAAATAAAATAAAAGTCAATCACGCACGCGCAGTCACACACACACACACACACCTAATACCACATCATTCTAATTCCTTCAGTCCTTTCCTCGTCAACACTCCTCTTCTTGCGACGCTGATGTGACAGAGCACAGTGACAGCCCTGTTTCACTGACACACCGTCCTCTGCTCTCACATCCTGTCTTCACAACACACAGCACTTCCTCACAGCATGCAGAGAGAGAGAGAGAGAGAGAGAGAGAGAGAGAGAGAGAGAGGGGGGGGGTGGGGGGGGGGGGATAGGAGTGGTCTAAAGCAGTGGTTCTGGGACTGGTCTAAAGCAGTGGTTCTGGGTCTCCAGATGATTAACTTAATGTGCAACGTTGTTTTCTCACTCAACAGTAAACAAACCAACATAAAGTTGAAGTGTATACAGTAGATGGTATTGCACATTTCTAAAGTGACAATTTAATGTCTTTCTAATACCTCTACAATGACAAATTAAACATTGGCCATGCAAATTGTCAAGTATTAGAGGAAGAAATCGTGAAAATAGCCGATCTACATGCTCACAACGCCTCGCAACGCGAGGCGTTGTGAGCATGTAGATCGGCTATTTTCACAATAGAACCGTGTTATACAAAATGTAATGCCTCAACTCTTAGTGCTCTTCAGGGTGGGGGTCAAAGTTAAAATATGATTATTTTGGGAGTCACGGCCTGAAAAGGTTGAGAACCACTGGTCTAAAGTAAGTACTGTACTGTACTTAAAGGAGTAGTTCACCCCCCCAAATGACTTTTTTCCTATTGATTACTCATGCCATGGAGACTTGAGTTCAATCATATTTCTTTGTAATTTCTTTTTTTTAGTAAATGCACCCCCATTGATGCTGGATGGGGACCAAATGCAAGGCTTTTGGGTCATAATCAACGGAGGTAAATTTAAGGTCAAGGGTCAGGTAAATTTTACCCCCGTTGATTCTGACTCTGAGCTTGTGTCCAATCCAGAGCCTTGCATTTGGGTCCCCATCCAGGGCCATGCATTTGGGTCCCCATGCGAAATCAATGAGGGGTACATTTACTATTATACATTTTTTTGTCTTAGGAACAAGACAAATACAAAAGAATATCATTGAACTCAAGTCTCCATGGCATGACTAATCAATAGAAAAAAAGTCATTTTGGGGGTGAACTACTTCTTTAAGTACAAATTTGAGATACTTTTCCTTCTACTCCACAGGAAAATATTGTACTTTTACTCCACTACAAGTATTTGAAAACTTTAGTTACTAGTTACTTTGCAGATATAAAGTATTATATTATAAAACATACATTGACCACTTCGGTCCTATTCTATACATGAGCTATTTGAAATGTCCTACTTTTATCACCACTGGCTGACAGACAGAAAGACGAAGGGAAAGGTCGATGGAGAAAAGTAAGGAATGAAGCGGAGAGAAAATAGACGGATAGAGAGAGTCATGGGGGGAGAAAGAGAGGTAGAGAGAGACAGAGACAGAGACAGAGACAGAGAGAGAGAGAGAGAGAGAGAGAGAGAGAGAGAGCGTGGGGGGATGAACGCTCTGCAGGGAGTCTACTGTCATGAGTGTCTTTATACTATAATACTGTCACTAGAATACACACGTGCGTGTGCACACACACAAACACACATGCGCGCGCGCGCAGTCACGCACGCACGCACGCACGCACGCACATACAGAGATTACAGCATACTCCCGCGTGTGTTCTGCTGATGATGGACACTTCCATTAAAACTGCGGCAAGAAATCGAGACGCGGTGAAATGTTAGACGACAGCCTGGAAAAATGATACATACACAATCCTAGGTCGGTTCTGACTACACGCAGCATCCTCTTAAAGAGGCGGTGCCATAGTTTTGTACTTTCTCTAGGTTTCATGTGTCTAGGAGGTTGACGGTACTTCATTAGACCACCTGGTGCAGTTGTTATGAGCAATTATGTATTCCCTTTGTATTTGGGGTTTCTTCCTGGAGGCTGACACCTTGTGGGTCAAAATTGCCGATCCAAAAACACAGATAAAATGACATCATATAATCATCCCCTCCCCTTTTACCATTCACCCAACACTGTCATAAGTAAAACTTTTGAGTACTTTCCCCACCACTGCCACCCACCTGCTCTGTTGATCTCTATGATCTCCTCCTGTGCCAGCGGACAGTCTCCGGTGCCCAGCATGCTGCCAGAGCCCCCCAGCACGGTGCCCATGAGGCGGTGGGGCGAGGCGGTGGCCATGGCCAGGGCGTCGGGCTTGCAGTAGTTGGGGCTGCCGGGCTGCGGGGCGCGAGGGATGTGCTTGTTCCTCTTCTTGGGCAGCTTCTGCTTCGCCATGGCCAGGGAGTAGTACATGCCGAAGTTGTTGACGATGACGGGCACGGGCATGGCGATGGTCAGCACGCCCGCCAGGGCGCACAGGGCGCCCACCAGCATGCCCGACCACGTCTCTGGGTACATGTCGCCGTAGCCCAGCGTGGTCATGGTGACCACGGCCCACCAGAAGCCGATGGGGATGTTCTTGAAGTTGGTGTGCGCCGCGGCCGTGGGGTCATCGGGGTCGGCGCCGATGCGCTCGGCGTAGTAGATCATGGTGGCGAAGATGAGCACGCCCAGCGCCAGGAAGATGATGAGCAGCAGGAACTCGTTGGTGCTGGCGCGCAGCGTGTGGCCCAGCACGCGCAGGCCCACGAAGTGGCGCGTCAGCTTGAAGATACGCAGGATACGCACGAAGCGCACCACGCGCAGGAAGCTCAGCGCGTCCTTGGCCGTCTTGGACGACAGGCCGCTCAGCGCCACCTCCAGGTAGAAGGGCACGATGGCCACAAAGTCGATGATGTTGAGCGTGCTGCGGAAGAACTCCGCCTTGTCGGGGCAGAAGATGACCCGCATGAACACCTCGATGGTGAACCAGATCACACACATGCCCTCCACGTAGGTCAGCCAGCCGTCCGTCACCACCTCATACACAATCTGACAGAGAGAGAGAGAGAGCAGGAGGTGGGGGTTAGACAGATGGACAGACAGACAGACAGACAGAATTGTTTTGTGCCATTTGTTAACAGTTGGGTCAAATATCACTGATAATCCAAATGGATAGTATTTGAGTTGTGTGCTAAAACACTGCTATCTGCGTTGAGCGATAAAATACTTTAGGCAAGCAATTCCATTCTGTGGCCTGAATAATCCTGTTAATGTTTAGGTTAGGTTTAGAGTAGACCAGGCTTAGAGCAGCAGTACTCGGAGTCTGTTACATGGGAAACTCCTGTCACTCCTGTGAATCTTACAGAAAATGAATGATGGGCTCTGTAACATCACTTGGATAATAGAAACTGTACTTATTGTCATCACAGACACTGAGATTGACACTAAAGGAGCTGTAAGTGATATAGTTTTGGTTAAAACAAAAAAGTTCTATATTTGGATGGTAATAATTGCCATAGTGTGTATACAGTAATAGGAGTCTCTCTATCTCTCTAACTGTTTAATTCGGGGGTCTTCAATGTTTTCAGGCCAAGGACCCCTTAGTCGAGAGAGAGATGAAGCAGGGACCCCCCACAACCCATAGATACGGTATAGTTTCATCGTTTGACAGCACAATCATTGTGTATTTTGGGTTCATGTAAATCTTTGTTTTCAGATATTTAACCACTTGAACCGTCAATAGTTAATAAACTTGACCTTTTTCTCTGTACTTAGTCTGCTCTTTTTCCCCTCTACACCAAACCTCTTTGCTGAAAATAGCCAATCTACAAGCTCACAACGCCATGCAGCGCGAGGCGTTGTGAGCTTGCCTTGTAGATCTGCTATTTTTGGTGAAAGTTCTCAGAATATGGACATTAGCGTTCAATTGGTTAACATAAAAAAGGAGAAAAAAAAGTTTCTATCACACAAAGATTTGGAGGACCCCCTGTAGTAACTCTACAGGGGACCCCCTAGGGGTCCCGGACCCTCTGTTGAAGACCCCTGGTGTATACAGTAATAGGAGTCTCTCTGTCTCTCTAACAGTTGAATTAACATATAAAACATTTTCAGGCTTGCAATTACATTTCTTCCAATCAAGAGAGAGAACCCATATACAGTAGATCCAGTGTGAAACGTGTATGCTGATTGTTTCATCACTTTCAATTTCACTGAGTTCGCTCTCCTTCTCCTTCTCTCACCCGAAAATGTATGTTCTGTTTAATAAAGAGACGGGGAGGGCCCTGTTACTGCTACCATTGATGCTAGCAACTGACCAACATATCAGAACCATGCAGACATACCTTGGTCATTCCTTCTCGTGCTTTTGTTACTTAGGTTTGTTTTTCCCTTGAGCACAATGTTAAGAATGTCATTTAGATTGTATTTAAACAGATGCCTGGTTCATTGTTTACCTGGTATCCTATAGTTCCAATGTACAGATTTTATTATAATTATATTGTTTAGATAGACTGATTCTTTGGTTTTATGTGAACCTATTTTCCAGAGGCACTACACTAGTCTCTCTGCATTCTATGTACAGTATGTGATTGTTAGCTTGTTTAGTAAGTTGCCTTGTATCTCCAAGTTTCAAATGTGTATGTTTTTAGGTCAATTAAAGCCCTACTTCATCATACAAAGATGTTGCACGAAATTAGTGAAAATAGAAGATCTACAGGCATGCTTGTAGAGCGGCTATTATCACCAATTTTGCTCTGCTATTTCCTGCAAAAGCTTTCCCCACAATACAAAATACGGATGCTGGGGTTTAAGTGGTTAAAACGTATTTGAACAAAAAAGTAAATCATCCATATCGAGCAAATATCTGTATTGATTATGGGTAATGAGTATTGGGCCAGACATGTACCATGGTGGCATCCCTCCAGTGGTGTGAAGTAACCAAGTACATTTTTTTTTTAAATGTTTTTTATCCCACGGTTTTTGCAACCCATTTTTTTCTCACCCGGTGACTACCTAACCTGTAGTCCTGGTTTCCGCTCTCCCCCTGCCGCGCCAGGGGACATTGGGGAGCACCCGGCTGGCTAGGGGGAGGTAGTATAGAAACCAGGACTACTGTGGACGTATGCAAAGGAGATTTCTGTCTGCAATCGGACTAAATCCATACAGTACCGCATATTACATCGTATACATATAACTTCTGTCCTTAAAAACAAAATGGATCCTAGTGTGTCCCCACTTTGCCTCAAATGCAAAACAGAAATCGGTAATTACGTTCATTGTCTCTGGTCATGTGTGAAGCTCCAGAACTATTGGTCTGATGTCGTAACAGAACTTTCAACCATTTTCGGTGTCCCCATAGAACCAAACCCCTTGTGTCTTATACTTGGTCTCCCAGATGGTCATATTGTCAATGCCAATCATAAGAGGCTATTCAATGTGTTAACGTTTGCTGCCAGGAAGAATATTCTCCTATTTTGGATCAAGGATGTTGCTCCTTCCAAAAAATCATGGCACAATATTATAATGGATTGTATTCCTTGTGAATACATAACATGTATGTTACACTCTAAGATAGACGCCTTTTATAAAATCTGGGACCCCTACTTAAGATTCATCGGGCCCACGCTATCTGCTGCTGTGCTTAAAGGGTTCCCCTGTCGGCCTTGACTTTTATCTGTCGCTGTTTTACTTGTCTTGAAGTTTCTCGATTGATTCTGAACTGTGCTCAGTGTATCTAGCTCGATTTGGGTCGGGCGCCTGCCCTCTCCATTCTGAGGGGGTCGTGGGGGGGCTGGGGATTGATTGCTTCGCTCATCAAGTATACAATTTTCCATTCTACATGTTATTGCCTGAGCTTATGATTTATACTTTTGTTTTTGTTGTTCCAGTTTGTTTGTCTCTTTCATTTTCTTGTATAGTGTTGTTATTGTC
>NC_137813.1:28730305-28737805 GCF_963921795.1 Nannobrachium achirus | reverse complement strand
CTTTTGTGTGACAGTTCAGTATGAGCAGGTAGGGTGTTAATTTAATTTAAGAAGGAACACAAAAAGGATATAAAAGGTTTCTGCCTGACACCAACAATAATCACTGCTGTCTGGCAGAAATCTCACAACCAGACAATGAAAAAAAAGAAGAAAATAAATCATCCTATAAATCAGTGGTTCCTACACTTTTTAGTTCGTGACCCAAAAGATAAATTAGACGTTTGCCCTCGCTCGTCATGAAATTACAGAAAAAAATATTGAATTCGTTTTTTAATTCAAGAAATGTACACTTTTTTGGGAATATTTTGTGAAAATGTTTTAAAATAATAATAATTAAAAACAAAAATGTAGGAAACCCCAAATTAAGGGACCCATAAAAATGTGCAACCGCAACCCACAAATGGGTCCCGACCCACTGTTTTTCTTTCTTTCGTTTTCCTCTACTTTCCAATTGCCCCACCTGGCAGCCCCCACTTTGAAAACCTGCATCCACATTTTCCAGTGCATGAGACTATGAAGACTACAGGACTATGAAGCCATCATAAAGAACCTTCTGGCCTGGAGGCATCGCTCCGTCCTCCCCTAACACTGATTATTACAGTACTATGAAGCCATCATAAAGAACCTTCTGGCCTGGAGGCATGGCTCCGTCCTCCCCTAACACTGATTATTACAGGACTATGAAGCCATCATAAAGAACCTTCTGGCCTGGAGGCATGGCTCCGTCCTCCCCTAACACTGATTATTACAGTACTATGAAGCCATCATAAAGAACCTTCTGGCCTGGAGGCATGGCTCCGTCCTCCCCTAACACTGATTATTACAGTACTATGAAGCCATCATAAAGAACCTTCTGGCCTGGAGGCATGGCTCCGTCCTCCCCTAACACTGATTATTACAGTACTATGAAGCCATCATAAAGAACCTTCTGGCCTGGAGGCATGGCTCCGTCCTCCCTAACACTGATTATTACAGTACTATGAAGCCATCATAAAGAACCTTCTGGCCTGGAGGCATTGCTCCGTCCTCCCCTAACACTGATTATTACAGTACTATGAAGCCATCATAAAGAACCTTCTGGCCTGGAGGCATGGCTCCGTCCTCCCCTAACACTGATTATTACAGTACTATGAAGCCATCATAAAGAACCTTCTGGCCTGGAGGCATGGCTCCGTCCTCCCCTAACACTGATTATTACAGTACTATGAAGCCATCATAAAGAACCTTCTGGCCTGGAGGCATGGCTCCGTCCTCCCCTAACACTGATTATTACAGTACTATGAAGCCATCATAAAGAACCTTCTGGCCTGGAGGGCATGGCTCCGTCCTCCCCTAACACTGATTATTACAGTACTATGAAGCCATCATAAAGAACCTTCTGGCCTGGGAGGCATGGCTCCGTCCTCCCCTAACACTGATTATATGGTGGAGAGGAGGAGCAAGGAGAGCCTCATAGAGGGCCCTCAGGGGGTAGCCTCGTAAACCAGACGCCTCCCCCACAGGCGGACCAGGTCACCCCAGTCTCCCCAGCCTCCATCTACCATTTTTGGAGTGGTGAAAGCACTCCCAATAGACAGGTATGTCTGTGGGTGGCTGGCTATGTGGCTGGCTGGCTGGCTGGCTATGTCTGTAGCCTGGCAATACCTCTAGTGGCCACACACAACACACATGTTAAAGGAGGGGTGCTGTTTAGCAGGCCAGGCACACTCAACACGCACGCACGCACGCACACACATGGTATAGCTGCTCAGATTCACCACTCCACTTCGAACCGAGATTTGATTTTTCCAAATCAGTGGTTCTCAAAGTGGATTCCAGGGACTCTGTGGGTTCCTTTAGGGGGGTCTATTGACCCATAGAAGTCTGTAACTTTGACAGTGTACAATGAACCTGTTAGGGTTCATTTGGTTCAATTTGTAAACTGTCAGAGTTAAGGGGAGACCTTGAAATTTGAATGTTTGAGAAACACTGCTGTACAAGAAACCTGTACACTGCTGTACCATTTATTCTAAACAACCCTTAAGCCCCATCTTATTTTTGGAAAAATGCTGACAAATCTTCACTTATAGGGTCCCTGGCACAAAATATTTTCAAATTAGGGTGCGAGGACATGTTTGGGGTCCTTGACATGAAAATGTTTGGTAATCACTGGATTAACTAGCCCTCTTCATCTGTTATCTCCTCCTCCTCGCTGTGTCTCTTAATCCATTCATGTCTATACAAACTAAGTCATTTTATAATTTTCCAGTTAAAACCTTGTTTCGTTTTTGCTGACAAGGCAACTCATCCATTAGCAAAACCAGTGTGTACTCACGATGTCAAATACCGTAAAGGTCTTTATGGCTTGTTAAAAGCAACGGTATAACACACACACACACACACACACACACACACACACACACACACACACACACACACGCACGCACGCACGCACGCACGCACGCACACACACACACACACACGCACGCGCGTCGCGCGCGCTATGGTTTGCATATCAGTAAAAATGATAAAACATGGTGACTCGGAGAAGACTCATTCTCCTGGTAGCTCATATGGCCCATATGGAGAGACAGGGTGAGGAAGGGTGAGAGACAAGAAAACAAGTATATGCAAGAAAGGAACAAAGAAAACAACTGCAATGCACAACAGCTATAAAACTAAATGAGATAAAAGAGACCCGAATAGAAAACGACAGGGAATAAAACCTACAGAGGGGAGGACATACAGTACGGTACATTATGAGACTAACTTAAATGAATGCTGATTAAACGTGACAATTCACAATCAATTAGCCTGGCCTGGTGTAAGATCTCATCAGTCATCACACACTGACCTACAACTGTGACCCTAGAGGAAATGGGCAGAGCGAGGAGAGAGAGAGAGAGAGAGAGAGAGAGAGAAGAGAGAGAGAGGGAGAGAGAGAGAGAGAGAGAGAGAGAGAGAGAGAGAGAGAGAGAGAGAGAGAGAAGAAGGAGAGAGAGAGAGAGAGGAGAGAAGAGAGAAGAGAGAGAGCGTTTTGCGCCCCCAATACAAACAAGCCATTACACTTTCTTGTGGTTTAAATCCTTTTAGTTGACCTTGTATCGGAACTGTACTGTCCTGTACTAAATGTCTAATAAAGTATTCAGTCAATCACTCAAAGTAGCAATAGCACAATAATATCCTCTGTTACTTACGACAAAAAGTCCTGTATTCAAAGTTTTACTTGAGTAAAAGTACAAAGGCATTGGCATCAAACAATAACTTTAAAGCGATAGTTCACCTCCTAAGTGACTTTTTTTCTATTGATTTCTATTGAATTCATGGATATTTTAGTAGTTTTTGTCCTATTCCTAAGCCTTGATTTGAGGAGACTCTTTGTGTCTCCACAGGGAACCACTGCTGGTCATCTAATTATTGGCTTAGGAATGTGACAAAAAACAAAACAATCTCCATGAATTCAAGTCTCCATGGGGTGAGTAATCGATGGGTGAACTATCCCTTTAAGTTCTCAGAATGTGCCAATTCATGGGTGGGAAGCTGGGCAGGGGATTTTGTCCCACTAGTGACTCCTACTGGTTGGTCAGGGTGCGGCGGGAACCCGTTCAGTGATAGGGGAACTGGGTGAGATAGCCTGAACATGTTACATTCTCCCCTTGTTGTCAGGTGAAAAGAATTGGCTGTTGACTCCATGTGCATGGAGAAGGCATGTGGCAACCTCCCTTGGTCAACAGCGGAGGTTGGCAGTGACAGTAGAGGCTGGCAACGACAGGGACCGCAATACGGCAACGATGAATTGGCAAGGGCTATATTATGAAGAAATGACAGAGGTGAAAAAGAAACAGTCATTCGAAAGACAACTATAAAACAATTGTTGCTTTTTTAGGCAATGGTGCCAGACACATCCAAGAGCAGAAGAAAAATAGCAAACACTGAAATTATATACCATATACAGTATAATATAACAGTCAATACGACTGCTATTGCCATTCGAGGTACTAAAATTAGCAATATTTGAGTCAAATTACAATATTAGAATAAAATACACCTACACATCCCTACTGTATAGATACAGTAGGTTAATTTTGATGGTACGAGTAAGGTCGCATACACAAACTTTAGAAGGCAATGGTAGCCAATCAGGAGGGAATATGGGAAATGGGACAGATCCATGTTGATGACATGACTTTAGAGATACTGTGTACCACTTTGCGTGATTTTTTGTAGGAGCAGTGTCCAAAAATGTGTTTTGCAAGAATCGGCCTCATAGTGGCGCTAGAAGAGGGCCATGTGAGAAATGAGGGGGAGTGTGTGTGCAAAGTTTGGCATGGATAGGGGCAACGGTGGCGGAGATATGAGTAGGGGCAAAAGTTTGATGTGACGGACAGACTGACTGACAGACTGACAGATAGACTGACTGACAGCCGGTGGAGGTTTTGATAGTAACTGCGACCTAACGGACACAATAACAGTCAATACGACTGCTAATTGCCATTCGAGGTAGTAAAATTAGCAATATCTGAGTCAAATTACAATATTAGGATAAAATACACCTACACAGCCATACTGTATAGATACACTAGGTTTATTTTGATGGTATTAAATTGCAAAAATGAAAAACCTTTGACCATTCTACATTCATACATAGAGTGGTTTACACTGTGGAGTGTAAATCAGATGTCACACAACGTAGTTACTATTGACCTACAGTATGTGAGTACCTGCTGGTAACAGTACACCTCCATCACCACTGCAGAGAAAAGAGAGATGGGGTGGGGGGTGGGGGGGGGGGGGGGGGTGTAGAAGGAAGAGGGCAAGATGCTGAGTGACAGATAAAGAAAGAGAGACAACTAGAGGTTGAATGGAAGCAACAGGCAGGAGAGAGGAGAGAAAGGTGGGGATAAGATACTACAGATAAACGAGAGGAAAAGCACAGAGGGAAGAAAAGTGACGAGTGGAAGCAAAAGGGTGGAGATTACAGATTAGAGACCGAGCCGTGCCAGATTATTGGGTCCGAGGCCAATCCCGAGAGCCCTTTGTCCACCGGTTACCGATATTTTATCAAAAACGGCAAGATTTTGACGGCAACAATTTGAAGAGAAAAAATATATATACTGTATGTACCACTTTCAACATGGCATCCCTATTTTCATTATAGGAAATTCGCCCTAAAAAAGCATCAAAAGTAGCAGATCTGCAATTTCAGCTTGTAGATCTGCTACTTTTGATGATTTTGAATTGAAAGTAAAAAAAATTGAAATAGCAGATCTACAAGGTCACAACACACAACACATTACAAGTGAGAACTAAGCCATATGTTGTTGGTTTTTATGATGGCTAGTGTTTTAAGTTTTTGAAAAGGGGACACTACATAACTGCCGATACCGATTAAAAAAGTCAAATAATAGATGAAATATCGACCAGGCCGATACAAAAGAAGTGATTTGTTTACTTGAAGCCTCATTGTTTTTTTCTTTGTTTTTTTCTTGTGCTGGTCTTGGAGTGGAACCATGTTTGGAGCGGTTGTTTACAGGGGAAGCTTTATTTATGTGACAACCGCAAGAATTGCAGCCAATGCTGACTGGTTTCCTGCCCGCCCTTAAAAGGCCTCTGCGCCCCATCCATCAACGTGAGACCTGATTGGCTGGCGATGCTTCACAATGCATGGCCACTGACAAAGGAAATGAGGAGAGGAAACAGAGGACCGGTCCATGTATCTTATACCATGCCAATCTCATAGATCACACGCACGTGCACGCACATGCACGCGCGCACACACACACACACACACAAAGAAACAGTGACGGATGCCGCATATGACATCAATATTGCAGTGAAAAGGCGAAACTATTTCCAAAACCACATTCACTTTACATCAAAGGCCCAAAGGGTCACAGAAGTGATTCCTGTGAGTTGTGGTGCAGGGTTATTATAGTTAACTAACACCAAGACTTAAACTAAAATGGAAAGTATAATTTTAATTACTGAAACGGAACTAAAAAGTGAAAAAAAAAGTGAAACAAACAACAAGAAAAGCCTACCGTAAATACAGTACAGTTGCATGTAAAATCATCATTGTTTTTGTTTCTACCACTTTTTCTAGTCACGTGTTCAAATACTGGATTCTGATTGGCTAAATTCCGGAGGTTATGACAAAACAACTGCCGCAAAGTTGTATGAGGACTTGTCCGAGATCAATGCACCTCAGTGTACATCCGGGGACTTCAGGAGGTAGTCGGAACACCTTTCCCCCAACCAACAAATGACGGTGGCAACGGTCCTATGTTTACTAACGTGCATGCTATAGTCGCCAATTTATTTGGATCCAATGCAATCCGCCAACTTTAAAGCCCCTTTTCTCTGAACCTATGCCTTTCTGGAAGCGAACAGCCTCTATTTACGGCCGGAACGGTACTTCTAACTGACGTTAGCTTAGCTGTAAGCTAGACGCATGGATTAGTATGGAGTTGGCGCCATCTGTTGGTGAGTAGAAGATGTTGTTTGTGGAACTATCTGCTGTCTCGCGGAAGTTTTATAGGCAATAATGATTGTAACTTAAGATCCTTGCAAGTTACAACTATGTGTTTTCTTTCATGTATACGGGAAAAAGTGGTAGAAAAGCTATTTACCACTCGGGGTCGGACATTATGCTCTCATAATGTCCTGAGTGAGGGTGTTATCGGACTCGGCTGCGCCTCGTCCGATAACACCCTCACTGCTGACATTATGAGAGCATAATGTCCTCTCGGGGTAAATTGCTTACTTTTCCACCGTCATATCTGTTTTCATGCATTCTTTCCTGCTACCTTTTCAGCTTCAATAAATCAAGGCTTTCCCTATCCTAGCTGAAAGACTAAAACTAGTGAGAAGTGATTGGTTTTAACTGAGGGTCATTGATCATATATAAACAAATACACAGTAAAACTAGTCAATTCCTAAAACTGAAACTGACGTGTGGGCTCCTGCACATGTTTATGAATATTCATGGTAACAGGTTGTCTGGGAGAAAACAACTTACTGTATAAACCTTAAAAAGGCTATGCAGTCTCTGTATGAAAGGCTCCAATCACAATGCAACCGTTGGTACAGGCTTTAGTGCCAATATACATCTGATCATAGTTTATGTGGGTGTAAAGATTGCTAGACAGCTACTGTTTAGATTAGTGTGTATTACAATTTCTAATGACAAATGCATCAAGCCTATTGACTTTTATATTGAGTTTGTGTGGCTGTTGGTGGCTGTGGGAGATGACTGTAACTTTTGAGGCATCAGTAGCTGTTCTGAGATCAGATTTCATGAAATATCTGAGAACTTAACCAAACTCTAAACTCTAGTCTAAACCAATGGTTTGCAATATTTTATTCAAGGACCCCGCCATCATTCTTAGAGTGTACAAATGGAACCAAATGTACCCCAGAGTTTTGAAGAATTTGATAATATTTAGAGTCTAAATCTTATCCCTGACCCCCACAATAACTCCCAATATATGTTGTCACAACCTGGTACTTATTAAACCATCC
>NC_137813.1:28713643-28730105 GCF_963921795.1 Nannobrachium achirus | reverse complement strand
AACCATCCAAGATCTCAATGTAACCCTAAGCTGCAAAAATGTCAAGAGGTTAGTTGATGATAAACCATACAGGGCAACCTCTGGCCCAGCGATCCAGGTGCATACCACATAAAGTATAGGTGTTAATGCAGCCTAACAGAGTGTCACGACGACCTTTGCTGCGTGTCACTACCCTGTCTCTCTCTCCCTTTCATTCTCTACTATATACTATCAATAAAGGCAGAAAAGCATTTTTTAAAATACATATCTTTAAAACCACACATTTGTTAAATACCAGTAAGACACCCTAATCCACAAATAGGCCAAAAAATTTGTTTTACCAATTATCAAGACATACGGGCAGTTGACAGTTTGCCATGGTTACTCATTGAAGTTGAATCTCCATATATGGAGATAACCTACGCATCACACTAAGTCTGACCTCACCAGCCCATATTTGGGCATGAGCAACTTATGTCTCCATATATGGAGATATGATGACATCACACAGTCCTCAGCCGATGATGTGGCGTGATGTCATACAATACACAAACGAGCCCTACAGTATAAAGGGGCAATTCTTGCCAGGAAAGAAGCATTTCTTCGACTCAGACCTTATCGCCAGGGTTGGCTTATAGCAGCTGTCGGTAGGACCATATATGGATTCTGTTAGTGTGGATCTCCTAACAGGGCATCATCTGGGATACAATCCCTTTTATGCCCATATATGGAGATCCCTAACAGAATCCCTTTCATGCCCATATATGGAGATCCCTAACAGAATCCCTTTTATGCCCATATATGGAGATCCCTAACAGCATCCCTTTTATGCCCATATATGGAGATCACTAACAGCTAACAGAATCCCTTTTATGCCCATATATGGAGATCCCTAACAGAATCCCTTTTATGCCCATATATGGAGATCCCTAACAGAATCCCTTTTATGCCCATATATGGAGATCCCTAACAGAATCCCTTTTATGCCCATATATGGAGATCCCTAACAGAATCCCTTGTATGCCCATATATGGAGATCCCTAACAGAATCCCTTTTATGCCCATATATGGAGATCCCTAACAGAATCCCTTTTATGCCCATATATTATGGAGAAATCCCTGCTCTGAGTATCTGACATCAGTGTGATGTCATCTGTTTATGCCCATATATGGAGATCCCTGCTCTAAATATTAATGGGGGAAGGGGTTTAGAAAAGCTAGAAAGATATGCAAAGTTTTGCCTTCTTTAGGGGAGCCAATACTGACCCCAAGAGACTGGTGATTACAGCATGTGCTTATACAGGAGTGAATAATTGTGTCAAAAGTGTACACACACATGCTTTCTCAGTAGCAGTGTCTTGTTTCTTCCTTGAGGTAATCATTCCTTGTTTGACCTGTCTTAAACCCTCAATAATATATACTTTGCAAACTAATTTCTAAAAGGGTCTTTTGGTGAAAATACAGAAAGTAGCAGATATAACAGCATTGGCTCAGGGGTAGAGAAACCGGCATTAGAACTCGGAGGGTTCCCGAAAGGGTTCCCAGTTCGAATCCGGTCTCCCCCAGAGTTGGTGACGAAGAGTCCTTGAGCAAGACTCTGAACCCCTAGTTGCTCCCGGTGAGCAGGTTGGTGCCTTGCATGGTTTCCTCTGCCATCGGTGTATGAATATGTGAATGGGTGAATGTAATGCACAATCTATGTAAAGCACCTTGGATAAAGGCACTATACAAATGCACCATTTACAGTTCAGGAGAGTCTGGACAAGGCAATTCTCTTGAATGCTGCCTTCAGGTACAGCATGGAAAGAGGGCATTTGCAGACGGATAAAAGGCCAGGCCTTTGATGTCTATGTGTGCACATGCCTGTTGTAAAGTAATACTTAGTTCACTGGGGTTGGCTCTGCAGTTGCCACCCCCCCCCCCCCCCCCCCCTCTACACCAAAGCTCTTTTCTTGTCTTGTCTTGTGAGCTTGTAGATTGTCTTTTTTCGTCATATGCCCCCCTCCCAGAAAGGGATGCTAGGGTTGCAGTGGTTACTGTAATACAGTACATCAGGGTTCCCCAATTAGTTTTCCCCAAGGGCTGAATTATGTCTAGGGTACCAGGCCGAGGGCCACAACATTGCGGGAGGCGATGGCGGCTTTGCCGCTACTCCAGCGACAGTGTTTTCATAATAATTATTATTGGTTGTGGCACTAATAATTTAGTCCTGGGATTCTTAAATCCTGTGTTGAGTGTCACACAAGGAGAAATTAACTCCTTAAAATTAAAACAAAATAAGTTAAAAACCAATTAACCAGTCTGCTTGAAAAGTAGGCCTAGGCATCTGTATAACAGCAGCCAGTTGACAGTGCATAAGAGACATAATTGCCTTCCTCTGATGTGTTAACGAGCTACTACTTACTATTTACTAGCATCAGCTGGACATAGACAGTAGACACACACAAACTTTCCCTCTGCAGTGCTCGAAAAGTGACTAATTTCTCTCCAAAAGCCCTTGAATATGATTGAAAATGATTAAGGACTACTGTGATTATGGTAAGCTTACGTTTCATATCGCACTGACCATAACTGTAACTTTCACTAGTCCCTTTTTTCTTTCTTTTTTTTTTGCTGGGGTTGGTGGGGGCTAGACAGAACCCCCCCCCCACCCACCCATGGGCCGCAAATGGCCCGCGGGCCGCCTATTGGGGAACCCTGCAGTACATGAACAGAGAGGAAGCGGAAGTACTGCTGCCACTGAGAAACTTAGATCATGACGCAGCAGTTGATCTGTTCATAGGGATGTCCTCACTTACACTGCAGCAAAGACACACTCACGCACATGCGCACACGCACATGCGCACACGCACGCACGCACGCACGCACGCACGTCGCACGCACGCACGCACGCACGCACGCACGCACGCACGCACGCACGCACGCACGCACGCACACACACACGCACACACACAGACAGTAGTGCAGTCCCCTTGTAGAGGTGACTGCACTACAAATAGACCCGCTGGTCCCCCAAGAGAGCGGGTCCAGTCGGTGTGCTGGCTGGAATCCCTCATACACACACACACGTGCGCACTGCGCACGCGCACACAGAGGCACGCAGGCACACACACACACACACACACACACACACACACACACGGATAAGACTTGATATTGGATCTCTGCTGACTCAGATGTGAGTGTAAAAGCAGTACTGTATTGTATGCATTGTATACAGAGAGAGAGGGATGGTTCGAGTACTTGACCGCTGTAGCTGCATCCAGACCCTATGTTGGTCAAATATTTTAAAAAAATGTTCAAAATGTTCTTTTGAAAATAGCAGATCTACAAGCTCACAATGCGTTGTGATGCAACGCATTGTGAGCTTGTAGATCGGCTATTTTCAAATGGCCGAAATGTATTACAGAGCTGAATAGAAGTAGTTAATGTATGTTTGTAATAACTAGTAAGACACCTGAGGGTGGAATGCGACCTCAGGGTGACATGCTATCTGGCCAACCACAGCGTTTCTCTGACGATTCTAGTTGTTGTCATTCTGGGGGGAGTTTGTTCATGTTTTTGTGAGGGTATCAACCCTAGGAGACACGGGGGGAACATGCAAACTCCACACAGAAAGGCCCTATCGCGATCCCCTCCTAGGGTGTGAGCGATAGGGCCTAAACATGGAGATGTGGAGAACACTATATATGGAGATAGTCCAGTCCATCATGTCATATGGGACTACCGTCATAGACAGTAGCCATTGTTAGGCCGGAGTCAATGGCTGTCTGTCTGTCTGACTGTCTGTACAGGAAGTGATGTCACATGACATACTTTTTATGCCCATATATGAGTCATTCTGTACCACATCTCCATGTTTAGGCCAAACAGGTTCGCTCCATTTCTCCATGTATAGGTCCAAATGCCCAACGTCGAGCTTGACAAGGAGGATACCGCACATTGTACCTCATCCACCCTTTCTTCTCTCTCCTTTTGGTATCTTTATCCTCCTCCTCCTTTTTTTCCTTTTTATTCTTCTCTTTTTTTTCACTTAGTCTTGTGTATCCTTCTCTTTTGGCTACTGTCTATGACGGTAGTCCCATATGACATGATGGACTGGACTATCTCCATATATAGTGTTATCCACATTTCGTGTAGCCACCCCGTACAGGAAGTGATGTCACAACTCACTGACATCACAATGACATCACTCCCGTACAGAAGGAAGGTTACAGAAGGAAGGTTACGGAAGGAAGGTCACTCAAGCGACACGGTTTTTCAGGGTATATGCGACCTTCGGTCGCAATAATACAAATCTACAAAGTAACAAATTAAAATCCACCATCTTGGATCTTCCGGTCCCGAAAAGCAACCGGAAACGAATGCTATTGGCTGGAAGAGCCAGCGAGGGTGGGTCTTCACTCCTTTTGGTATCTTTATCCTCCTCCTCCTTTTTTTCTTTTTTATTCTTCTCTTTTTTTCACAGCCGCCCCCATATTTACTTTAGAAAATATATATTAAATTCTAAGAACGTTTCGAGTACCAGTTTGATACAAGAGCGAATAAGCGCTACACTTCTGGAATCCTGTGCGTCGACTTAAAGTCGGATCCAGGCCTAATAACTTTATCTAGCTGCCCCGTTGCCACCTCCTTGTTACATTTTCTTTTCTGAGACACATTGTACCTCATCCACCCTTTCTTCTCTCTCCTTTTGGTGTCTTTATCCTCCTCCTCCTTTTTTTTCTTTTTTATTCTTCTCTTTTTTTTGTCTTTCTTAGTCTTGTGTATCCTTCTCTTTTGGCTACTGTCTATGACGGTAGTCCCATATGACATGATGGACTGGACTATCTCCATATATAGTGTTATCCACATTTCGTGTAGCCACCCCGTACAGGAAGTGATGTCACAACTCACTGACATCACACTGACATCACTCCCGTACAGAAGGAAGGTTACAGAAGGAAGGTTACGGAAGGAAGGTCACTCAAGCGACACGGTTTTTCAGGGTATATGCGACCTTCGGTCGCAATAATACAAATCTACAAAGTAACAAATTAAAATCCACCATCTTGGATCTTCCGGTCCCGAAAAGCAACCGGAAACGAATGCTATTGGCTGGAAGAGCCAGCGAGGGTGGGTCTTCACTCAGTAGAGTACGTACTGTGTGTGCAAGCGGAGACTCAATTCCTCCTTTCCACCAACCAAACCCTACTACTCCAACCAGAGACTTTTCATTATGAGTTCATCTCTGGGGAAAGGATTCCTCTGTTTTAACCTCGCATATATATACCAAACACATTTTCCAAAAGCAAAACTACGCCGTATCAAGGGGTTTATTAGGTAGGCCCTAAAAGTATGTCCTTGAGCGCAAGGGGATATTTTGGGTTAAAACTGTTTCCGGTTTGATAGTTCCGGCGTGTAGTCCGTCTAGGACCGGATCAAACCCCGAAAAGTGAAGGGACCCTGTAGGCTACTTCTGTTTAGTTGTAGTTTTATTCGGTTGTTGTTGGTCTGAGTTAGATTTATTTTTGTTGCTATTCATTTCATTAATTAGTTTCCTGTAAATATCATTGTTTTATTTCTGTGCACACACTGAGTAAAACTATCTCCCTCTCCCCTGAGTCCTCTCGCACCTTGCTCTATCTATCTCTCTCTCTCTCTCTCTCTCTCTCTCTCTCTCTCTCTCAGAGGCATTTCCAAGCAGTGGCCTTATAGTGGCACCATGCCACCCCAGGTGCCATCCTAAACTATGATCTGCAGCACAGAGGGCATTTCATTTAAAACAGTGGTTCTCAACCAGTGGTCCGGGGACCACCAGTGGTCCTTGAGGGGCTTCCAGGTTGGTCCCCAGCTAAATGATGGAGAGTTGATAACCAAATAAGCTCTCAAGAGTTAAAGTATTGTTAAACAGCTGCATTAGTTAATTTAATTTACTTTTTTTAAAGCGTTTGAAATTAACATTTCTCAACATGGAAACGATTATGACGATAATGCAAAATAATTGCGATTACCTCAAATAATTGCGAATCGATTATATAATAATTGTGACAGCCCTAGTCCCATCCCTACTGACCACTAGACCTCCCCAGGCTGAGTGCGTGTGATTTCCAGGAGGGAGGGGGGCTGCGTAAGAGTAAGAGAGAGAGAGAGAGAGAGAGAGAGAGAGAGAGAGAGAGAGAGAGAGAGAGAGAGAGAGAGAGGTCGGACCCGACTGAATCGGCAGAGCACAGGAGGGAACAGAGAGAACGGGCGGACGGACAGACGGACGGACGGAGCTCGATCGATGGAGAAAAGAAGGAGATACATAGAGAGAGAGAGAGAGAGCAGCCCCCCCCCCCCCACACACACACATTTCATTAAAACTCAAGCTTTCAATTCCACTGATCGGAGTGCAGCTGTCAGTGTAGTTCTGTCACACACGCACACGCACACACACACACACGCACGCACAGTGTAATACTGGTGTGTCTCCTGAACCTTTTCGATTTCAAGGACCCCTCCAGTTTGATGTGCATTAGGCCAGTGGTTCTTCTCAACCTTGTGGGCCTGGGCAGGGACCACTGGTGGGCCGCGATGGTAATTTGCAAGCGGGCCCCAAAATATGGGGATCTCTTAACACTAAGGTTTTATTCATAATACACACTAATATGACAAATAATTATGCAGAGGATCACTGCATTAGAAATGTTGAGGATCACACAAAATGCATCATATGACCAGTTGTTGCATGCTGAAATACTAAAATATCTAAAAACACAGTTTGAACACAAACAATTACTTGTGTTGATTGTTTCCCAAACAACAATAAAATAAGATCTGGTTGTCCCAGAGGTGAAGCGGTCCTTTAAGGATCACTGCATTAGAAAGGTTAAGGATCACTGCCTTATAAAGGTTAAGGATCACTGCATTAGAAAGGTTGAGGAAATGAACTACAGTGAAGATAGCAGATCTACAAGCACACAACGCCTCGCACCACGAGGCGTTGTGTGCTGTAGATCTCACTACTTTTGTGTGACAGCCTTGTATGATGAAGCAGGGCTTTGCTTGGTGAAAGAAAGTACAAACTTGAAACTTGGAGATTTTCGCTTCTATATGTATTAAGACAGTACTGCTGTACTTTACTATGGCTGGTCTCAGGACAGACGCAGACATCTTGCTGCTAATTTAATCTGATAGGCGAGGCAGTGTGTGTGCTGATGAGAGGGCTGGATAGACAGAGGGGAGGGAAACACAGAGAGACGGAGAGACGGACGGACAGAGACAGACAAAGAGACAGACAGAGGGAGGAGAGTTAGTGAGCCGTCCTCTGTTACATTCTTCTCATTCTGTCTCTGAGTCTCTCGCCCTCTGTCCTCTCTCTCTATGCCCCCCCCCCCCCTCGCCCCCTCGCCTCCTTACTGCACTGTAAAGACACGGACCAACACATATCCAAGGTAGAGCAGCAAGTGAGGGATTAGGAGAGGAGAGGAGAGGAGAGGAGAGGAAAGGAGAGGAGAGGAGAGGAGAGGAGAGGAGAGGAGAGGAGAGGAGAGGAGAGGAGAGGGCCACCTATCGGAATGCTGGCTACAGCCCCAAGTCACGCTGCAAATCCTGCAGTGTGTGTGTGTGCATGTGTGCATGTGTGTGTGTGTGTGTGTGTGTGTGTGTGTGTGTGTGTGTGTGTGTGTGTGTGTGTGTGTGTGTGTGTGTGTGTGTGTGAGTGAGCGAGAGCAATAGAGAGAGAGTGGGTGAGAGAGAGAGAAGTAGAGTGAGAGACACTGATGAATTGAAGAGGAAGAAAACAAAGAAATAAAGAAATCAGAGTAAATAGGAGGCGGGAGAGAGAGTATTAATAGACAGTAGAGGATCTCTCTATCTCTCTCTGTCTCTCTCTCTGTGTCTCTCTCTCTCTCTCTCTCTGCTGTAGTGCTGCAGTGTTCTGCTCAATGCAGGCCTGGCTCCAATGCACTAAGTACCAAGGACACACCTCTGCCAAATAATGCTCTGGGCTGCCACAGCACGGTCGGGGCCAAGAGCGGCCGGTGCCAGAAATGGAGAAAGTGCTGGTGCCTGGGGGACAGGGCAGGCCTCTAGGGGGTGCAGTCTGACAGCCTGCAGCCCTGTTGCACGACTTCACCATTACACCAGTGGCTCTCAAAGTGGGGTTCCCGGGGGACCCCCAGTGGTCCTTGAGGGGGTTCCAGTGGGACCCAGTGGGTCCCAAGCAAAAGCAGTTAATGAAGCATCACTAGTTTGACTGCTTGCTGCTAACCCCACATACGGCAGCTATTTGGAAAGAGCAGTGTTATAAGCGTCGCAACGTCTGTTGCGGTGCGAGGCGTTGTGTGCTTGTAGATCTGCTGTTTTCACTACTTTTGTGCGACGGCCTTGTATGATGAAGCAGCTTTGCGAAAAAATGTACAAATTTGAAACTTGGAGATACAAGGTTTCTGCCCGACAGTGACGATTTATGAACCGTTCGGGAGTTGTCCCGCTTTTCCCAATGGCCTGCACGTCCCTGTATCCATGGGTTTAAGTTATACAACTGTGACTACTTGAATGTCTGGGTTTAAGTTATATTGTTATTAGCTACTTGTATAGAGGGTATGCGCATGCATAAGGTGAATGGCAAATCGAGTGGCAAAGTGAGTTGCAAAGTGAGTTTAACGTCATTTAACGTCATTTAATGCAATCAGATAGGACTTTTCTGTTTAGATGTACCGGTATGGGCTGTCAAGGCCAGAAAGTAGTTTTTTGCCACAGTGGACGTTCCCGCATAACTTCCGGGTATGATGATGATGTCACGCGCATACCCTCTATTTCTTTTAGCAAAGTCAAATCAAATAAAAATCAAATCAATTACACAGCCCTAGACCACATTATAAATCTATTTCATCTGCAATAAGCCACTGTTAACCTCCTCCCAGAGGACAGTAGCTGATTCTTCATGTAGAACATAGGATGGGTCATGGGTCAGTAACTATCCTATCGGCTTGCATTAGGGTAGACCAGTGGTTCCCGATCTTTTCTGGAGCGGGGCCTACTTGAAGATCTCGAAAATGTTTGTGGCCGCGTGTGTTTTCAGAGCATTTTTAATGATCAATCAATCGATTGTGTTCCGGGCTCGGGTCAATGGAAAAACCTACTTGAGTTCCTATTTATCTGAAAAACTTTTTGTTCAAGGTTTTAGAGAAAAGGAATACCATGATTATTATAAATTTTTTTTATATTAATGTTATATTATCAATAACATCTTTTGTGTTTTGTCAATTATTTGGGGTCTCACTTTGCAATATCCTCATGGCCCACCAGTGGGCCCTCATCATTGCACCGTTCAGACAGGCGCATGAAACTACAGGCAGATTTTGTAGTTTGTTTTCCAGCTCAGGTAAAAAAAAAAAAAACTACAGCCGATTAAAACCATGGCAGACTTGTAAGCAAAACAGCTGCACCAAACAAATTCATAATGAGTGTCTTAGATCTTCATAGAGAATGCCAATGTGCAAGCATGATGGACAGTATTAGCCTGGCTTAGCCAGACAAATCCCACCGCGTGGATTTGTGTTAGCAATGGCAGATAGAGTTTAGCTGTGCTAGCCTAGGCTAGGACAGTATTAACACACCTAAAACTCTAATGCACCCGTTATTATTGGCTTACATCACTATGCAGCCTACCATGTTTTTACCCTTCTGAAGTGGAAAACAAAATACTAAATCAGCCTACGGCAGGGTTCCCCAATAGGCGGCCCACGGGCCATTTGCGGCCCGCGGGGGGCTACTGTCTGGCCCCCACCAACCCCAGCAATAATGGTGGTATAAGAGCAGCAACAACACTAGTATATCGTCGTTGTCAGGTGGAAACCTCGTATCTCCAAATTTGTACGTTCTTTTGCAAAGTAAAGTACTGCTTCATCATTCAAGGCCGTCTCACAAAAGTAGTGAAAACAGCAGATCTACAAGCACACAACGCCTCGTATCAGACGATATCTGAACTGTTGCTGGAGTAGCGGGAACGCCACCGTCGTCCCCTGCAATGCTGTGGCCCTCGGCTTGGTACCCTAGACATGATTCGGCCCTTGGGGAAAACTAATTGGGGAACCCTGGCCTACGGATTCATGCCCCAAAACCAAGGGGTTACCAAACCAAGCTGATGCTGCCAATCATGCCATATCTGACAAAGGCAAAGAAGTGCAATATTTCTGCTACAGAGACGGTCCACACCTGTGAGATGGAGACACCCCCGGGTTCAAACACTATTATCTCCTCTGGCTTTTTTGTTGTCTTCACACTATTTTACAATAGTCTCTTTCGGTTTTCATAAGATGGCAGTATCATCATCCGAGATGTGATTGTTATGGTTTGGAAATGCAACTATTGATTCTTATAGTAGTGATTATTCTATCAATCACTTTTTAATATTAGATATGGCATATAAATATTTCAACAAATCCACATACAAAATTCAATAAATGTTTTATAATCAATGAAATCGATTAACCACTTATTATACCTTGTCATACAATGATGTTGTGCAAAAATAGTGAAAATAGCTGATCTACTGTAGAAGCTCATAACGCATTGTGATGCGACACGTCATTACACCAATTAGTTGCACCCCTAATAGCTTCTACTTGTGTATCGGCCTATCGGGTAAACAGGCCACAATCCTGAGGGGCTCCCATGTTATGGATGTGAGGAAACGGCAAAAAAATGCAAACAACGCAAAAGACCCTCCACAAAATGATTTTTACTTTGACCTGACCCCCCCCCCCCCCCCAAAAAAAAAAGAGTATTGTGGAACCCACAGTGATTGACAGCTTGGCCCCGCCCCTCCCTGACTACTATTGATGTTTTAACTGGTTGGTTTAGATGAGGTCATCTGCTGTAAAGCGCTTCTCTGCTAAGGTCAAGTATTGATCTTCAAACCAGTCAGTGTGGTGTGTCGTGTGTGTGTGTGTGTGTGTGTGCGTGCGTGTGTGCATGCGTGTGTGCGTACAAGCGTGCATTCGTGTGTGCATTCGTGTGTGCATGCGCGTGTGCCTGCGCGTGTGAGTGTGTGACTACTGACTACATGTGCATGTTATGCGTGTGGACACGCAGATGTGTGCATGTGCTTGCGCATGTGTGTAGGTAAGGATGGCAGAAAAAGACCTTATGCAGTCGTGCATGTGTATGCAACACCAGTACAGTATGTATGTTATAGAACAGGGAATTAACTATGAGTTAGCCTCAGAAACCCAGACTTCTTTAGGCGATCGGAAGAAAAAGAAGCCTGGGCGATTGCGTTATGATCACTGTTGTAGGAAGTGTAGAATTTCCTTAACCAATCAGAGTGCAGAGAACGTCACACTGAATGTGTTGATGTCATGACGCAGCAGCGTTCTCTGCACTGAGCAGAGGAGCAGAGGGGGGAGGGGGGAAGAGAACTCACCGCGTTGTGAGCTTGTGTCGATCGGCTGTTTTCAGCAAAAGATTTCCCTCAGAATATGGATCCTGGGGTTGAAGTGGTTAAAGGGACTCTCACCTCTCTCTTTCCCTCCCTACTCATGTCAGCTCTCCAGCACATGGCAGTGAACACACACACGCACACGCACACGCGCACGCACACACACACACACACACACACACACACACACACACACACACACACACACACACACACACACAGAAGACTGCAGAACCCCAGAGGCTAGGCATCTGCTCCTGTTTCCTGGTCCAGAGATGAAGGGATGGAAGGAGGTGAAGACAGAGGTATGGTGGGACAGAGGGACACGTGGGAAGGCATGGACCAGAGACCCGTGGAAGAGAGGGATGAAGGATGGAGCGTCAGACCGTTGTCACGTCCTAAACCTTATATAAACGATTGGCGCCCCCCCAAACAAATACAAAATAAATTGCACGATTGTGATTTAATGATTCTTTTGTCGTTGATCACTGAAACGTAAGAATACGAATAACAACATAGGCTTTGTTGCACAGGGCAGATGTGTAAAAAAAAACAACGAAATATACAAAGAAAAGACTGACGTGCAGTATGGGGGGAGGGATGGGGAAAGGGAGAAAAACAGACAGATAACGTCTTTACAGTGTTGATGAATCCTATCCTATGTGACATGAATAAAGATATAAAAAAATAAAAATAAATGACTGACGTATTTAATAACATTGTGAGCTTGTAGATCTGCTACTTCCACTATTTTTGAAAATGTTTGAAAATATATGAAAGATTTTCAACGTGGAATGATTATGACGATTATGCATAAATAATTTGCGATTAGTTGATTGTGTGATAATTGTGTCTGGCCTATAATCTTTCAAAGAATAGAACATGAACCCTAGCGTCTCTAATGGGAGCATGACATGTCATAACAATTATGTGAACAATTTGGCAAAAGAATACGCCAACGCTTGGCAAACATACTCCATCGTCATTGTCCAGCAGAAACCTTGTATCTCCAAGTTTCAAAGTGCATGTTTTTTCGTAAATTAAAGCCCTGCCTCTTCACAAGATGGTTGCAGAACTAGTGAAAATAGCAGATCTACAAGCACACAACGCAGATCGTTGCAGCACGTTTTGAGCTTATTAGAACTGCTATTGTCAGCAAAGAGATTTCGTGTAGAGGGGGAAAAAAGGAAGGGGCCAAAGTATAGGTCCCTGGGGGACCCCAGTCAACCGAGTACAGAGGGTTTAAGCCAGGGGTCTTCAACGTTTTCAGGCCAAGGACCCCTTAGTTGAGAGAGAGAGATGAAGCAGGGACCCCCACAACCTTTTCAAAGATTCCATATTGTTTCATCCTTTGACAGCACAATCATCAGTGTATTTTAGATTCATGTCAATTTGTGTTTTCAGATATTTAACCACTTGAACCGTCAATACTTAATGAACTTGACATTCTTTTCCCCCTCTACACCAGACCTCTTTCCCACAAATAGCCGATCTACAAGCTCACAAAGCCTCGCAGCGCGAGGCATTGTGAGCTTGTAGATCTACTATTTTTGGCTAAAGTTCTCGACGCTAGGATTGAAGTGGTTAATATAAAAAAGGAGAAAAGGGTTTCTATCACACAACGTTTTGGAGGACCCCCCTGTCGTAACTCTGAGGAGCCCCTAGGGGTCCCGGACCCCCTGTTGAAGACCCCTGCCTTAGCGTACTACTCCATGAAGATCAATACTGGAAACCTGAGAGCTTATCTCTTCAGAGAGAACCTCACACCCTCTGAACACCACCATCGCTCATGCTTTGCTCACCTCACCCTCATTCATTCTTGTCAGAAGTGTGTGTGTGTGTGTGTGTGTGTGTGTGTGTGTGTGTGTGTGTGTGTGTGTGTGTGTGTGTGTGTGTGTGTGTGTGTGTTCCTGAGCGTGTATTTTGTGATTAAATGTATGTCTGTGTGCTGGGGGCGCGCACACGCACATGTGCGCAGCATGTGCGCAGCATGTGTGCTTACATGTCATGTGCAAACGTGTGTACGCGAAACGGCATGCCTTTTGCGCGTGTGCACGTTCCCTTGAGTAGTATAAGAACAGAACGAGGCCTCTGGGACGCCAGCAGAATGAGAGCAGGATAATTGAACGTGAGAGTATAGAGGGAGAAAGAAAGAAAGAAAGAAAGAAAGAAAGAAAGAAAGAAAGAAAGAAAGAAAGAAAGAAAGAAAGAAAGAACAGTGCCAGTGTTAATGCCATGCTGTAGAACTACAAGCAAACCATGAATGGTTCTACAGTACTGTATGTACTGTAGAACAGTGGTTCTCAACCTTTTCAGGCCTCGGCCACCAACATAATCATATTTTAACTGGGGACCCCCCCCTCATCCTGAGAGCACTAAGAGTTGAGGCATTACATTTTGTATATTATGGTTCTATTGTGAAAATAGCAGATCTACGTTGTGAGCATGTAGATAGGCTATTTTCACAATTTCTGCCTCTAATATTTGACAATTTGGCCAATGTTTAATTTGTCATTTTAGTGATTGAGAACCACTGCTGTAGAACAGGAATACACCCAGAGAAACTATATACAACCATTGTTTATAGTTATTTATAAAAGAACCCAGACATTTCTATTTGTGTACAATTAATTGGTTTAGGCCACTTACTGTATGTCAAAGACACAGTACATACAGTACAGGTCTGTGACATTAATGAATGTGTGGAGTGCCCCAGGGCTCTATCCTGGGGATCAATGACATGTCTATCCTGTAAGCTTTTACTTTATGCTGACGATTCCGCCTTTCTTGTGTCAGGAAAGAAGGTGGCAGAGATTGAAGGCACTTTTGTGTGAGGCTTTGGGGTCTGTTAGGGAGTGGCTAATAGATATTGCTGTCACTTCATCTGGGTAAACCTACTGTATGTCAATTCTGTTCCACATCCAAACAATGGGCACAAAAGGTCGGCAAATCAATTTAATTTGAGCCTGTAACTGAAAGCAATTCAAATGTGAACTATTCAAGTCAATAGATTTAGATCAGCCACTATAGCAGTGAAGGTACAGTAAAGCAACTAAGATAATCAAGTTAAAACGGTTATATCAGCAAACTGGTCATTTTAAAACGGTTATATCAGCAAACTGGTCATTTTAACAGCAAGGTCAAAAATGCTTTTAGTCTCTGCCCTGATTCAGAGACAGAGTCACTAAGAATAGGCTTGTTCTGCTTTGTACAGCAGACTGTCTAAAACGAGGAGAAATTATTTTACAATTATTTTATACATGCTATTATGTTACCCAGACCGAGTACAGGTTAATAAACACACATACCGGTAAGCTAAACTGTTAGCAGGTGCATGCTGAGTGGAACAACACATACTAAGCCACGTCTGACACCATAAAGGCCAATGCTCCTGGTAGACGTAACCTGGTCAGTCCAAAAGAAATCAGTTCAGTATATTACACGTGTACAGTATATTCCTGTGTATTACCAGTTTCTCAGCAATGGAAGCAGTACTTTTATTTACCCAGGAAACAACAGACGTTGGTCTAGTCTACCCATTAAATGAAATGTCCTTCCTTCCAACACGTATGAATTTTATGGTTTGCTCTTAGTTAGAGTGCATGACCTCCTGAAAATACATTATAGGGTCGGTGAGCCAGTGTCTGTCTCTCATGTCGCTTTGCTATTACTGTTGTTATTTTTCATGTTAGTTTAAAGCAGTCCCCTGTAAAACGCATCTTAATTCAAATTGTTGTGCAATTATGTTTTCTGATAATCTAAATCTAAAACACATTTTTTGATGATCACAGGACCCGATTTTATACTGCAATTTTAAAATTGACATTAAGCATAATATATTTAAAAAATAAATGATAGATTGGTTGCTTGAGGAATATTTATTAGAAAATGGATTTACAACATTTTGATTCCAGCTGATATTGTGTCTTATGAACAAAGTCTGAAAGCTACACAAGTGAATATTATATTATATAACCTATCTGTTGCCAGAACCGTTAAAAACAGAGACATGAAAATGCAAGCTAAGCCTTTTTAAACATGTTCCTTTTTTTAGTTGTCAACGTGCGACCCCACATTCACCTTCTCCCACGGCCCCCCCAACTCAAAGTCAAAGTCAAACCCACTTGGAGTCCTGACCCACAGGTTGAGAACCTCTGGTCGATGCCTGCATTGTCGGCACATTTGGCGTAGAGCGTAGCATAAATGTACGTCACTTTGTGATGCAGGTATGAGCCACGCTGAACAGCTTGTGTTTGTTAGAAAGATTAAATCCACCGGAAAGTCATTGAGAGAGAGAAACGTTGATGTTCTCCCCTTCCCGACCAAAAATACATTCTCTCAGGCTCACGTGCCAGCGCGGCTTCCTGTCCCTCTGTTTCGCTCACATACACACATATGCACCCACCGCACGGACACACGCACGCACGCACGGACGGACAGACACACACACGCACGCACACGCACACACACACACACACACACACACACACACACACACACACACACACACACACACACACACACACACACACACACAGCGTCTGGCAGGGCCAAGCTCATGGAGGTGAGACAGGCGAGCGGAAGGCAGTGCAGTCATTTTCTGCTTAGTTCTCCTGTTCTCGTCTCCGCAGTGTTCCACAACAACACACATTTGTCCTTGCAGAAAACGCCTCTCCCCCACTCCCTCCCTCCCTCCCTTCTGCTCTTCCCTCTCCATCTCCCTTCTTCCCTTGGTCCCCTCCCACTGCTATAGCGCCTCACGTTCCACTACATGCTAGCGACTTTGCATAATTATGATGTACAGTATTAGTACAATTATTGATTGATCATCTGAGAATTTGAATATACAAGGTTTAATAAGAAGTGTAACAATAGAACCAAATCGCTGGCCTAGCGGTCCGGGCAGCTAGGCTCCGACTCAGCCTGACAGTGCATCGCGGGTTCGAGTCCCGTTCCTGCCGATCTCTCTCTGTCCATCTCTACTATACCTATAAATAAAGGGGAAAAAAGCCCCCAAAAAGTACTTAAAAAAAAGAACAGAACAAAGTAACAATAAGTGGCAAGTGTTTTGTGATT
>NC_137813.1:28676143-28708643 GCF_963921795.1 Nannobrachium achirus | reverse complement strand
ACACAAACATCACATTCTACACAGAGAGACACAGATACCGGTAAACACAGTAGACTGTGCATTGCAGTGCTGTTTATAGAGGTACAGATAGACGTGTGCATGTGCCTGCGTAATTCCTATTTTCCCTTTTCTATATGCATGGAATGTACACATATAAGGACACATTGTAATACCTGAAGAGTACAAATCTCAGAGTTAAAGGTAGTGTACGTGATTTAATTTAATTCAAATAATAACAAAATGGGTCTATGTTCTGTTAGTACTAGTTACTATAGAGTGTTTGGTCCATATTTGGAACACACACACACACACACACACACACACACACACACACACACACACACACACACACACACACACACACAAAACATCACATTCTACACAGTAAAATACTTTAACTACTAGTAAGACGCCTCAGGGCGACATTCGACCTTCAGGTCTCGCCAATTCTTGGCCATCTGGCCAGTGATGTATATCGGATAAGTTACCCATATATGGAGACCCCTGGTACCCATATATGGAGATCCATGGACTGTATATAGAGATATGCTGTGAGTATGTGAAAGGGAGGGAACTAGAGTACGTGCACCCTGGGGTTGCTAACTACTTAAAACATACAGTATACACAGTATACAGTGCAGTACGTTCACAAGAGTACCTTCAGGGTTCATATTCAAGTAGGACTTCCTCAATTTATGCCATGTTGCAATTTATTACAGTACAACGCCTGAAGGTTCTTCTATATGCGATCGTACTCTTTATAAGATAGTGTGTGGACGTGATTTTCTTTTTTTCCCCCATTTCCTTTTCACAGTACAACCTGGCGGACCCACTGAAAACTCTCTCTAACCAGCCCGACGAGGCAACCCCTCCCCCCCCCCAACATCACTGCAGGGATACTAGCACAAAACCTACGGAGAGGAGAGGAGAGGAGAGGAGTCATACAATTGGCCTGTAGTCATTGCTGTAAATGAAAGCTAATTTGGTTCCATTACCATCTAGCCGGTTTGGGTTGATGGCACAGACACGGTGTGTGTGTGTGTGTGTGTGTGTGTGTGTGTGTGTGTGTGTGTGTGTGTGTGTGTGTGTGTGTGTTTGTGTGTGCGTGCGACGTGCGTGCGTGCATGTGTGTGTGAGAGAGAGAGGAGGAGGGGGGAGGGGTGTGCTCCATCTCTTAATCCTTCGTCCTATATTTAGAGTGAAAGAAATGAGTGTGTGTGTGTGGCGGAGATATAGAGTGGGTCTTAGGCTATTTCCAAAAAGAGAGAGGACGAGATGGAAGGGGGGACTGAGGGAGGTGGAGAGGAGAGAGAGAGAGAGACAGAGACAGAGACAGAGACAGAGAGAGAGAGAGAGCAGTTCAGGGATGCTCATTGTGCTAATTTCATTGAGTACATTTCATTAAGTAATCTCACACCACTGCCCCTGGTGTTAAAGAACAGGTTCTACATACATTGTTCAACATGTTAACATGCACGTGTTGTGAAGCTGCAATACCGCTGCTCCTACACCCCCAAGCATGGAGGAGCTTTTTAGTTAAACTCCAAAATGGATGAGCCCTATAACAGCTGCTTACTGAGTTTTGTTCATTGTACAGTATTGTTGTCCAGCGCATGCAGTATCATACAGGTATATGTACATCCACACACACAGACACAGACGCACGCACACGCACACGCACGCACGCACGCACGCACGCACGCACGCACGCACGCACGCACGCACGCACACACACACACACACACACACACACACACACACACACACACACACGTCCAATAATCACAAGACACATGTGAAACAAGTGATGTCACTATATCGTCGTTGTCGGGTGGAAACCTTTAAGACCAAAGCTGTTTGTTTTGTATTTATCATTTTTAAAATGATTTAAACTAGTGAAAACAGCCGATCTACAAGCACACAACGCCTCAGCCGATCTACAAGCACACAATGTGTGAAATGACATCTCTTGTATGAGCATCAATCACTACAGTACTTTCCTATAACAGAGCACAAATCAAGGTTGTTTTCCTTTTCGAAGATGTGACTTCTGACTTCAAGGTATTCAAAGCGGCTGATTTCAATGTGAGGGAGTGTTTCTTTAACACGGGTCCACAGCTGGCTCTTTGCTGGAGTGCTAGAAAGGGTCTTCTGGGTCAGCGCTTTCCCCTGAGGGGTCACTTACACTTAAAATGTCACATTTGTCATCAATAAATAAAAGGTCCCACTGCCTTCGGGTGGGATATATGTGAACACACGCGTGTGCCCGTGGGGTGCACATGCGCGCACGTGTGTGTGTGTGTGTGTGTGTGTGTGTGTGTGTGTGTGTGTGCCTGTCTCTTGTAAAATTGTTGCCCAATCACTGTACTTTCTGTATTAATGTGTGCAATAAGTGATTGAAGTAGCTATTTTCATGCTGCACGTTGGGGTGGGCGATATGAAAAAATACAATATCACAATATTCTTCCAAGCTGTATCGCGATTCTTTTTCACGTTGGTTTTTATGGTTATTTTTAATGGTTATTATGGTTATTTTTCAAGTTACTTAACAGTACAAGGTGGTTGTAGTGGTCCTCAAAGTGACTCTGACAGTATACAAATTAAACCAAATGGACCCTTACGAGTCATTTTGGTCTCACATATACTCTCAGAGTTAAGGAGAGACCTTGACATTATAATGTTTGAGAACTACTGATTTAGACCAAAATGTAGGTTTAAATTAATTCTGCAATGAAGCTCTGTATTAACAATTCTATAAGGCTCTCCCTCATTGTATCACGATATATGAAAAGGCATATCGTGGAGAAATTGTATCGTCTCAACGATATTTATCACCATATCGCCCACCCCTATAGCTGCATGTGAGAGAGGGACTGACCATACAGTACGTCTATACGTGTGTGTGTGTGTGTGTGTGTCCAACACACAATAACCTACTAGAATGTCAGAGATTATTTTCAGCATACGCTCAGAGACTTGTTTGTAAACAACTAACGGGACGAGAGAGCGAGCGAGAGAGAGATAGACAGAGAGAGAGTGAGAGAAAGAGAGAGAGAGAGAGAGGTCAGTGAGTCCCATTTGGTTAGTAAAGTAAGACAGCAGCTGCAGTTTTCATAGTAGGACATGAACTGCTAACACACATAGTTCATGGAAACTGCTTATCTAGAGGGTCCAATGGAGGATCCTAGACCACCATGTTAAAGTGCTACTATTGCTATTTTACAATAAATTAGTAAAACTTGTGATAATTTAACTTATATACAAATAAATACATAGAAATAAACACAACCACATTTCTATTGAACCACTGATGCCCTATTCAAAGTTTTTCAATAATTGCTGATCTACAAGCTCATAAAACGTAGTTTTTTTGCGATGCATTGTGATGCACGGTGTTGTTGTGTTGTTGGTTTCATGTTATATGTGAAAAAAAGAAGGATTGAATGCACACCTGTAATGTTGCCGAAACAAATTCCTATGTGTTTTACACAATGGTAAATAGAGGAATCTGAATCTTGTAGATCAGCTATTTTTTATTAAAGTCCTCAGTTCCACTTTGTTCAGTCCAAGTTCAATATGTTGTGAATATACAGTATACAGAATATACAGAGAGAGAGAGAGAGAAAATAAATGTGAGTGTGTCCCCAGGCCTGAACTCAACATGATGATATAATGGAGTCATGTACCTGTCCTGTATGGCCATATAGTCCGGGCCAAGTACAAATGTGACTATAGTATATTATAGAGGTGACATTGTCGTATGTCCTTAGACTTACGACAGAAGACCTTTAAGTAAATTATTTGTTACCCGTTTGGGGTCTCTGTCATTGTATAAACCACTGAGCGTTTATATGAGAGGCAGAGAGGTGGAATATGTGGAGGCAGAGAGAGAAAATATACCTTTGAACGTGCCTTGATGCTGTGGTGGAAAGTAACTAAGTACATTCCCTCAACTAGTTCTCACGCCTACGTCACTCTGCCGGTCCGCCCGCCATCCCATTGGCCAGCTTTAATATAGGATTGATGTGAATATACTTATGAACTCCATTGCTTTTTGGAACCTACATTTCACACTGGGAGGCGTTATATATGGACTCCAACTTGGACGAAATATGGACATTCTATGACGTCACACTAAATGACATCATAGTACTGACATCATAGACTGACCTCCTATATAAAGGGTCTCATGTTTTACAGAGCAAGGCGGCAGATGCGGTGCCCCCAAGAATAGTTAAGGATTTTGTTCTAAACAAACATGGTGACAATCGTATTCATTTCATTAAAGATTCCAAATGTTGTATTGTGAATGGCAGTCACATCAATCTCACCCAAGGGTAAGGCAGTGGTTGATTACATCATGGTCTCTCAAGATTGTCTTAATTTATGCTCTGAATTCCGGGTTATTACTCTAAACGATTTGATGGAGAAGAATGGTCCAGAATCCCTTAATCTCTTGGGGGATCGGTGTAAAGTGCAGATCTGGCTTATGTTTCTCTTACAGTTTTTTTCGATTGCTAAAACGCATTTTTCAAAAATTTGGCAAAATTTTCACAACCTTTACTTCTGTCCCCAATCGCTTGACTCAATTTGTTACTACCGGTACTTTAGATTTCCTTATCATATTAGACTCTGACTTTCCTTCTTTACACTCTGATGTAAATTTCACATCACCTTGTTGTCAAAACACAAGACACACTTTTCAGGTTTGCACACACTTCTCACATAAAATCTCAAAGCATCAATCCACAACACACAAATATTCAAATCTCTAAACTTTCGGGTCAGGCGAGCAATTCAGAGCCAGGTCCCACTGCTTCAGGCCATGGAGGAGGCTTGTGGAGATGTGGGCTTTGAGGCCTGTCAGGGCTTCATGCGGCACTCTAGGCCAGGGGTTTTCAAAGTGGGTGATGGGGCACCCTGGGGTGCCACAACGGCAGTCCAGGGGTGCCGCGAGATCATTTGATAATATTTGGAATTTATTTGGACACTTGAAAAAATATTATTTAGTATAATTTTAAACTTGAAGTACAAAGTTATTTTCAGTCAGTTCTAACCAAAATGGCTATTATCTCAACGTTTTCCTCGCAACATACTGTAATCACTAAAATATTGTCACTCTCGGGCAGAAAACTTGTATCTCCAAGTTTCAAATGTGTACGTCTTTTGGTAAAGCAAAGCCCTGCTACATCATACAAGACTGTCGCACAAAACTATTGAAAACAGCCGATCTACAAGCACACAACGCCTCGCGATGCGTGTTTGGAGTGTTTGGGGGTAAACGTTTGGACCTACAGTCAATAAAATGTTTTGTCTGCATATTTGTGTGCTGTTTTATGTTTGTCTATGAGATTAGTGGGCATACACTGGGTCATTTTACAAAAAGGGAATTGGTTCATTTACCAGAGTAATTGACATTCATTCAGTGTGTTCCATTTCGACAATTGTGTTTTCAATTTTGCTCTTCAGTGTTCTGTTCATGCTTGGTAGTGTTCAGCCAAAAGCTAGTTGTGTTTATTCAATGAATGCATGTGTGTGTCATGTGAAAATATGGCTGTGTTTACCAAATGAAAACACGAGTTCCATTTTGTGAACATGTTAAGAGATTTGATGGCAAAGAGTTGTTTTGCAAAGGGATGCCAGGGTTTAGCAATTTGTGTTTGATGTGTGGAGTTTTGTGTGTGCAGTTTTGAAACAAACGTACAGTTTTGAAAAATGTGTTTTAGCAATCGAAAAAAACTGTAATATGCTTTGTTGTAACATTAACCTGTTGAAACAAAAACTATTCTGTAATCACAAAGAGAAATGGTCAAACGACATATGATCTAAGCCAAAACTTAGATCATATGTCCAGATTAAGCATTGTTTTGGTACTGAGCCCTATGTCAAATCCTTTTTAACCAGAAACCAACTGTCATTGTGTGCTCAGCTTAGAGTTGGTATCCTACCTCTTGCTATTGAGATGGGGAGGTTCTCAGCTGTGAAGACCCTGAAGAAGACCCTGGCGGGTCGAAACGTCTATTTGCTTGTCAATAAATGTTTGGAGCGACTAAAAAAGTGAGTGCGAGCTACTTTCTTTGTTCCTTGTATTACTGCGTTGGCAGTTTTAGCTCGGCACCTGAAGAACGGAGGATGTGCGCTATTTTTCTTTGGAGGTTCTCAGCTGTACCAGAAGAGAATAGGATATGCAATGTATGTGACCTGAAAGATGTTGAAAATTAATTTCATTTCATGTTTTATTGTACTCTATATGATGATTTGAGGGTCCCTTTGTTTGATGTATTGCAAAAACGAAAACCTGAGCTGTTCTGGGAAGATGATGGACAGAAGTTAGAATGGTTGTTTAATTATGAAGTCTTTAAGACGGCACAAGTTGTGCAATTCTTCGAGAGTAGAAAAATTGATCAGCTCGATGCAAGCAGCATCTCAGCGTGCCACACGCTTCCTCGGAAGGACAAGAAGAGTAAACCTGCCATCATAATCCGTTTTGTAAGTCGCATGCAGAAGACGGCGCTATTAGCGCAGTGGAAGAAGTTGAAAGGAACCCAGGTATATACCGGTACTGTAACATACTGTAGCTGTTAAAGCCCTTTATGTATGAATTTGGTTACATTATGTTACTGTGTTGGTACTTTGTTCCAAACTCATTTTCCCTCAATCCAAACGTTTGCAAGCACTTTTGGTAAATGTCCATGCAATTAAATGGTATAACGGTTAAATGATGGTATTTACAATCTGATCCCTGCACCAAGCAAAGTCAAACTGGATTGGTTTCAAGATGGGGACTCTGGGGAGTTAAGTTAAAAACACTGGTGTCTACATGAGAAGAAAGAGGCACCGGTGTCTACTGTCTACACATTGACATGAAAGAGACAGAGGAGAAAAGGAATTAGCGATGCTCTATGGCTCAGGTGGTTAAAGGACCTTTGGGGATCCCCGGGCCACATTGTGAGAACCAGTAGTGTAAGTATAAGACAACATTACAAGCCCAGAAGCACATCATGACTGTCTACTGGCTGCAGTAAAAGCCTTATGTGGGGATCCCGTAGCGTGCTGACGTATGCAGTATAGACCACTGTTTTCCAAACAGTGGATCGCAACCCTTTTGTGGGTCATATGGGTCACAACTTGAGTAAAAATCCCATTTTATTTTCCTACACAAAAAAATTGTATTTATATATTTCAAACGTTTTTTTTTTTTTTTCTTCTTTTTTTTAAGATTTTCTTTTTAAACTACGGATTTCCATAAATAAAAAATAAAATAGCCGATCTACAAGCTCACAATGTGGCACGAAGCAACGTGTTGTGCGCTTGTAGATCTGCTACCGGTATGTTCACTAGTTTGGGTACTAGGCAAACATCTAATCTCTCTTTTGGGTCTGGACCTGAAAGGTTTGAGAACCGCTGCAGTAGACTGGCTGTGTTCTGTGTGCTTGTCTCGACATACAGGACTAAAGCTTTTAAGGATGTGAGACGTTGAGAAAAGGTGGGAACTTCAATACCAACATTTGAAACAAAGGAAATCAATCATTCTAGCAAGCAAAGCAGTTACAGTTCCCATTAAAAACTGGATATCGGAATACTCGCTTAAAAAAGAAAATCCAATTACTGCCTACACGCCGTTTCAGCACTTCAGGCCCCGTATCGCTCCAATGTTGAGTTTCAGCAGCTGTTTCAGCAGTCGGGAGGTGCCAGCAAAACAGCCATTTCTAAATTAAAGTTAGTTGGGTTGTGTACAGTAGTTAGTCATTTCAGCACTTCGTCTCCTTGAAAGGTGCTTCCATTGCAGCGCCACTTGTCAGAGCGAGTGCTCGACACACAAACACAGAAGGCCCTGCTACCAATGTGTGTCAGTCTGTGCCTGCACTGTAGACTGTAACTGTAAACCTGTATACCCTTATCTTAATGCGACCGTAGGTCGCAAAAAACTGGCACATCTTGTCCACGTATCTCTGTCAGTACGTCACGCCTGACACTGTGGTTCTATGGGTTGTCTGTGGTTCTATGGGTTTGTCGCTCTGACATCACTCTTAACAGAATGGGTTTGCCGCTCTGACATCACGCCCTGGCTTGATGTCCCTTTTATGCCCATATATGGAGATCTCTGATGTCATCACGAGTCACACTTGCAAATGAATTACGTCCTTGTCCGTTTTATGCCCATATATGGAGATCCCTGTCCCGATGTCATCAATATTAAGGGAATATCTGGGAATGCCCATATTTGGTAATGCCCATATATGGGTATGTTTTGACATAATCGGCCTTGTAGATCGGCCCTAAAGGGCGAGGTCTTACTAGTAAAAATGGTAAGACAAGAATTCCTTTCCCAGAGGAATCCACTGAGATTTTTTTTTTCAAAAATCTCAAAAAGCATTAGAAATTGTAAAGAGAAAATTACTAGTACTAATAACTCACTAGTACTAGTACTAGTACTACTAATAACTAATAACTAAAGCGAGCCCACAATTAACTCATAAAAGGCACAACTCACTTCACACTGGGTGTGATTTTTATTATTACCAGGCCATAATAATGGCTTCTATTTCAGCATGTTTTACAGCATCCCCTGCGATGATGTCATTAATAGATTTCTGAGCTATCCAGTACCACAGTCCACCAATGAGATTCAGAGTCAGTAAACGGAAGATGGTGTCATCTTTTAATGAATACTAGTATGGACCAATTATACAATAATATGAAGATATATGAAGGTTGAAAATGGGTGACGTGCTCCTTTAAGTGATTAAAACCAGGATAGTTAATATCCAAAAACCCAGATGATACCCTCAGCATAGTCTCATATTACATCGATATAATATCAATATATTACACAGACCTATAGCACCACTGTTTGTGTGTGTGTGTGTGTGTGTGTGTGTGTGTGTGTGTGTGTGTGTGTGTGTGTGTGTGTGTGTGTGTGTGTGTGCGTGCGTGCGCTCACGCGTATACATACTTTATTTTCAATATTATAGCCAATTTGGGCAAAAGAATATGTGACTACACAAGTTATTGGGAACGTCTGCTCATTATCTTCATCGATTTCACCTCTTTTATTGATTTCACCTTTTTTTAATCACTTGGGCCAATGAGGGGGAGATGCAGACTGAAGAGAAGGAGAGAGGTTAAAGAGATACTGTATATCGCCGCTGTTGGCCAGAAACCTTGTATCTCCACATTTCAACTTGTTTTGCTTTTCTTTTCTTTTTTCTTTTCTGTAAAATAATGCCCTAATTTGTAAAAAGAGGGTCGCACAAAAGTGACAAAAATAGCAGATCTACAAACTCACAACGTGTTGCGCTGTGAGCTTCTTCAAGCTTCAATTATCAAAGTACAGAGCTGCTATTTTTGAACAATTGTGAAAGTGAAAGTGGTTAACTCATTTAGGTATTCTAAATCCTGACCCAAGTTTTCTGAAAAAACTTCAAATATTATCCAAAAGATTACAATAAATGCATGTTGCTTAATATACTGTACATAGCAACAACTACCCCAAAAGATTACAAGAAATGTATGTTGCTGTATACTGTACATAGCAACAACTACTCCAAAAGGGATTTCCGTCTTGAAAGGTGATGTATATCAGACCAGTTACGCATATATGGAGACCCCTTTTACCCATATATGGAGATCCATGTACTGTATATGGAGAGCCCAAACATGCTTACTCAGTTATTCGTTATGTGAAAGACCTATGACATCTATAGTCATGTTTCCATAAACTTATTCGAATATAGGAAGCGAATTATCAGAAATGCGCATTAAGACAAAGTGAATTTGGCCTGTTTCCATTAAACTGATGAAATGCGATTCTTGGGAGATCCTGCCTGCTGGGTCCGTCTGACCGACCTGCTGTAAATACTTCCCGCGGGCTTGCTCACAGTGCACAGAGCTGGGATAGGGCGGAATCTGTCTCGCTGCACACTCATCCTGCAGCGTTGCGGATGCGAGCTGCTGTGAGCTTGTACTGTAGATCGGCCACTTTTGTGATGACAAAGGGTTAGCCAGGATTTACTTGGATGATGTGATGGACGAGGCTTGCACACAACAGAGCCGTAAAATAAACATCCAATGCAAAGGTACAGTAGTCAAAACTTATTCGCTTCGTGTTTCCATTGCACTAATGCGCATTATGTTTTTTCGATAAAGCCTCAAAATCCACCTCCTCCAAGCGCATAAAAGTTTTTGCGGATAATGAAAGTTTATTCGAATTTTGAAGTGTTTCTATAAAAAGATTTAAGCACAAAAGGCTTAAAGGGCCTACACCATGCTTTTAAAACTATATTTTTTGTATAAATATATGCTCAAAAATGAGTCTTAGACAGGTCTTAACCCTCAAACACACACTCTGACCATTCCACTACTGACATCATACATACAATCCCTTTTATGCCCATACATGGAGATCCCTGTCTGTAGAACCAGCCACACAGATATGGGCTGTCTTGGCCATATGTGGATTATGTTAGTGTGGTATATGGCCCGATGTGGCCTCCAAATATGGGCATTCCCATATGAAGTCTTGTTAGATATGGGCTTAATATTGATGACATCAAGGATCTCCGTGTTTTGGGCATAAAAGGTATTCTGTTGTGTGGTTCCCCTGATGAAGTGTGATGTCAGAGCGGCAAACCCATTCTGTTAGAGTGGTTCCCCTGACATCACAGTGACGTCACAGTGATGTGTCAGGGGAACCAGAGTGTCAGGCGTTATAGACAGAGAAACATACGGACAAGCTGTGACCGTTCACATACTAAATTGCGACCTACGGTTGCAATAACCACATTTGGATCGACTGGGACATTTCTTTTCTCCACCATTTCCTGAAAAGTAACAAAGCTCTACGTGTAAAACGAAAAAGATCTCTGTTGTCACTCACAACTCAAAGCGTGAGCTCTTCTAGCCAATGCAGTCAGCCAATCAGCCAATTAGACTCCTCCTTCAACAAGCAACCCACCTCCACCTGGTCTCAATCATCTACTCTAGAGCAGGGGTCGTCAACATTTTCAGGCCAAGGACCCCTTAGTTGAGAGATTTTTTCATAGATTCCATAGAGTTTCATTGCTTGACAGCACAATCATCAGTGTATTTTGGAGGTCAATTTGTGTTTTCAGATATTTAACCACTTGAACCGTCAATACTTAATAAACTTGAACTCTCACTCTGTACTAGTACTCTGTACTTTTCCCCTCTACACCAATTAAAAGCCAATCTTATATACGTTTAATTTTAATGGAGTCTAATAGCCCAAATGTTTGTTATCTTATTATTGTTTTATTATAATTCAGTCATTATCAGCAATAAAACATTTCATTTGCAACAACTTGATCTCTCTTTATTGAAATGCTTCTGGACATACCAGGTTTATTTCCACACGACAGTGGTGCTTTGCAGAGAGACAGACGACACATGCAAGGTGCAGCTCATTTATACTGTAGGGAAAAGCTTCCTGACTGTACGATGCAGCAACACACTATATCGGGTGGAAACACTGTATGTCCAAAACCGTTACGTTTTGTATTTATCATTTTTAAAATGATTTAAAATAGCCGATCTACAAGCACACAACGCCTCGCACCAAATTTTGCCCGACAGTCTTGTCTGATGAAGCAGGGCTTTGCTTTATGAAGAAACGTACACATTTGAAACTTTGAGATACGAGGTTTCTGCCCGACAGTGACGATATACTATTACACACCGTCAACTGTCACACACTCCTACCGCATACTGCTGTATGTGAAAACCTCTCTCTGTGTGTGTGTGTGTGTGTGTGTGTGTGTGTGTGTGTGTGTGTGTGTGTGTGTGTGCGCGCGCGCGTGCGTGCGTGCGTGCGTGCGTGTGTGTGTGTGTGTGTGTGTGTGTGTGCATGTTGTACGTATTGGAGATGGAAGTCATTATCTACGCTCAATTAGTTACTAATACATTGTGTTGTGCGCATGTGTGTGTGTGTGGTCCTGCGTGTGCGTGTGGGTACAGTACCGGTACATGCAGGTGTGCATACATGCGCACATTATGGTCCTGCTCATGTACGCGCGTGCGTGTGTGTGTGTGTGAGTGAGTGCGTGTGTGTGTGAGTGTGTGTGTGCGTGCGTGCACACGCACGTGTGGTCGTGTGTGTGTGTGTGTGTGTACTGTGTGTGTGTGTGTGTGTGTGTGTGTGTGTGTGTGTGTGTGTGTGTGTGTGTGTGTGTGTGTGTGTGGGAGGCCAGCAGAGATCACACAGAGGTTAAACGTTTCATTTCTGACATGTCATCAAATACGGACTGTATATCACTCTTTTGCCCTCCCTTCTTCCCACCCATCCATCTCTCTCTCTCGCTCTCTCTCTCTCCGTCTCACCTCCCTCCTTATCACTATCTCTCTCCCTCCCTCCTACAGTACCTATCCCTGGCTCCTCCCCTCACCTTTCTCTCTCTCTCCCGTTCTCTCTCTCCCTCTCTCTCTACTACTGCATTGGCCAGCAGAGGGAGAAAGCTCTGTCGCAGCCTTTTATCCAAAAAAGCAAAGAGGCGGGGGAGGGGAACCTACAGAGCAATTATACCTCCAGAGAGGGAGGGAGGGAGAGAGGGAGAGAGAGAGAGAGAGAGAGAGAGAGAGAGAGAGAGACCACGATAGTGGAAATGACTGCAGGAAAACATGCAAGCTTGTGAAATTAAAACAAGAGGGAAACAGAGCGAGTGAGAGTGTGTGTGTGTGTGTGAGAGAGAGAGAGAGAGAGAGAGAGAGAGAGAGAGAGAGAGAGAGAGAGAGAGAGAGAGAGAGAGAGAGGTATTTCTCTATATGCATACAGCATGATGAACCCAAATAACCCACACGCATAGAGCTGCAGGAAAGGAGGTCAGAAATGACTTCCATAGCCTCTCTGAGGATTTCAGTCTGTGAGAGTGTGTGTGTGTGTGTGTGTGTGTGTGTGTGTGTGTGTGTGTGTGTGTGTGTGTGTGTGTGTGTGTGTGTGTGTGTGTGTGTTGGTATTTGTGTCTCTCCTTGAGGGTTTGGGAATTGCCATAAGACGCTGTGTAAAAGGAAAAGAAAGACAGAGAGAGAGAGTGAGAGAGAGAGAGAGGAAGGGGGTGTTCTCTTACAAAGGAACTCCGTTTATCGGCGACTGGGACATACTGGCTAATCAATAAATGGATGCACACACACACACACACACACACACACACACACACACACACACACACACACACACACACACACACACTAGGGATGGGACGATATGACAATTTCATAACGCGCCACGTTTTTGTGACGCGTTGTGAGCTTGTAGATCGGCAATTTTTTGGGCAAAGACATTTGATAGAGAGTGAAAAAAAAGACTGCATCAAGTAAGTATATTAAAAGTACCTTTACCAAATATAGACGGTTTAAGTGGTACCGAATATGCAGCTCGGCAAATAAAAGGTGAATTGATCCCAGTGCATGACGGAGGACGATATCATGATGAATTAAATCACAATCAATTAAATATCGCGTATCGTCCCATCCCTAACAAACCCACACTTCCCATGCAGCCTGCAGGGGTGAGCAGCACACAAAAAGAGGGCTAAGAAAGAGACCAGAACGGGAACGTAACACCACGCTGTGTGCTCCCGTCGGCGTACTGTATCTCTCTAAGCACGCATCCTGTTCTTTTTTAACCGGCTAGCACAGACCAAACTCCCAACCCCCCAACCCTCAGATCTCATCTTCTCATTTTCATTACTTCGGTCCCCCCCTCCCCCTCCCTTTCCCCTTCCTCTGCCCTCCCCTCCCCTCTCTCTTCTGGTTTCGCTGCAGCAGCACAGCGGATGAGAGCTAAGTCAGCTGCTATCAGTGCTGCAGTGCTACGCTATAGCACAACCAACCATAGAGCAGGGGAGGGTGGGAGGAGCGGAGTGGAGTGGAGTAGAGTGGAGTGGAGTGGAGGGAGGGATGGAGGGATGGAAGAGAGGAGGAGAGGGAGGGAAAGAAGGAAAGGAGAGGAGAGGGAAGGAAAGGAGAGGAGAGGGAAGGAAAGGAGAGGAGAGAGGGAAGGAGGAGAGCAGGCATGTGCACACATAGACATCAAAGGGGGCTTGAGCCCCTGCCCTTTTATCCGTCTGTAAAAAGTGCCCTCTCCAGAAACATGAATGCAGTTTTTTACTATGGTGAAAGAGATGCAAATGCCCCTCTTTCCATGCCATACACGAAGGCAGCGTTCAAGAGAATTGCCTTGTCACAAACTCTCCTGAACTTGAATGCAGCGTCTCATGTTGAAAGAATTGTCCTCTCTGTTGATTATGCTTAGTTCAGTGTGGTATCACACCGAAAACAGCCGACCTCCAAGCTCACAGCACGTTGTTTGAGGTCTGCTATTTTCGATATTTCCACAAAAAGGCCCTTTTAGAAATGTCAGCCCCTGCCTCTCTAACATTCTCTGCACGTCCCTGGAGGAGAGTGGGGTGGAGGGGAGGGGAGGGATGGATGGAGGGACCTGAAAAGCGATAATAAGCATGCCAGCACTCAGCCCTGCAACCGTGGTAATAAAGCAGCAGAGATGACGGCTTGTGTGTGTGTGTGTGTGTGTGTGTGTGTGTGTGTGTGTGTGTGTGTGTGTGTGTGTGAGTGTGAGTGCTGGTGGGGGTTACACACCGCCATAGACAGTGGAGTATGTGACAGAGTTTATGAGTTTAATAGTCTATTCGTTCACCGAGTCGGGATTTATACTTTGTAGTGCGACGGTGTCTCGGGCAAAAAGCTGATATATACAGTACAAGCTTGTGCTGTAGATCTGCTATTTTTGGCATGCAACATCGCTGTATGACGGAAAACATGAATTAAGCTAAAGAAAGAACAAGTCGAGAGACACATAGGAGAGGAAGAAAGGGAGAGGGAGAGAGAGAGAGAGAGAGAGAGAGAGAGAGAGAGAGAGAGGGGTGAAATGCCTTGGAAAGGTATAAGTCATGTGTTCAATTCTGTTCTATTCTACCATAATCCAGTGTAAACTGTTTTTACACACATTTTTTACAATGTTTCAAAAATAGCAGATCTAAAAGCTCATAGTGCAGCACTAAGTGAGCTTGTACATCTGTTATTTTTGAATAGCCAAAAAGTATTACATATGGTTAAAGTTAAAAGGATTGTGATGCTATATTAACACATTTTGCTGGGGACCCCCTTTTAACCCACAACACCTTGCATTGCGTTGCCTCTAATATTTGACAATTTGGCCAGTGTTACATTTGTCAATTTAGAGGTATTAAAAAGTCCTTAAACATAACTTTAGAAATGTGCATATACCCTCTATACACTTAAACTTTGTTGGTTTGTTTACCTTTGAGTGAGAAAACAATGTTGCACATTAAGTTAATCATCTGGGGACCTCCCAAAATAATTTGGGGACCCCACTGGGGGTCCTGAGTCTGACCCACATGTTGAGAAACTCCGAAGTAGAGTACATCACAATACATTGTGTGTTTGTGTAGAGTAATGATGACTGCAGTACATGTGGCGTGAGAAAGGGTACATTCAAAGACTTGTACACTTATTAATAGATACTGTATAAAGTACATAATACAGTACTCTAGATCAGTGGTTCTCAACCTGTGGGGCGGGAAGCTCCAGGGGGGTCACCACATGATTTCTGGGGGGGTCCTCAGATGACAGTGAAGTGACAATTTGGGACTTTTAAGAGCATTACTGCATCATAAGTAATCAACAGAACAAACTATACTATACTATATGGAATCTGGTGAATCGCGTTTGCCAAATTGTCAAAGAATTTAAGAAAGAGGCAACCATTGTGAAAATAGATGATCTACAAGCTCACAGCACCTCGTAGATCTGCTATTTTCACTATATCTATCTGAGGAAAAAAATGTCATGCCTCAACTTCTGCAATTCCAAGTGCTTGTCAGGGTGGGGTCCACAGTTCAAATACGATTATTTATTAGGGTGTTTGTGGCCTGAAAAGGTTGAGAACCATTTCTCTAGATAAGAGAAAGCTTATATCATAGTCATATCTATAATTCAACAGTAGAAGGGCAAACCTGGACGCCATCAACACTGGATTTTATTGAGTATACTTTATAGGCAGAAATAGACATACTGTACATACATATCAACTTTCTTGATATGTAAAGCAAGCAGGGCCACACACAGCTTTAAACTAAACACACATACATATAATACGTATATGCTATAAGATCAATGCCTTAATTATATACATATAAATACACATATATATACACACACGCACGCACGCACGCACGCACGCACGCACGCACACACACACACGCACGCACACACACACACACACACACACACACACACACACACACACACACACACACACACACACACACACACACACACACACACAGCATATACACAGTATATTTATTTTTTAGGTGTCATGGCGGTTATTTTTAGATGACATGCCCGGGGGCTGCTGCTTGTCTTTGGTCATGGATGTTGGCAGGGACAACGAGCTATGCCCTCGTTGTTCCCTGTTCAAGCAATCAGCTAAAACCAAGCATGCTGTCCTCTGCCTACACCTGGGTCGTGCCGCGCCGTCACCCCCTCCCCTCCACACACACACACACACACACACACACACACACACACACACACACACACACACACACACACACACACACCAACACCCACCGCCCTCGACCCGTCTTCATGTCGTCTCGTTGCCGTTGGCACAGAAAACTATTGACTGCAACACTTTCAAAGTCACCTCAGCTGTCACACTGTCCACGCGTGCGCTCAATCTCTCTGTTTATTGTTCAGCCTATCGCCCGTGCTTCTGCCCCCTCGTTTGGTTTCCTCCCTAGTCAGGATTTAGAGGTCCATGACTGAGTTGAAAGGGAGAGAAAGGTGTGGGACGTGTGTGTTTGCACTTGTGTGTGCGTGTGGGTGCGTGTGAGAGCATGCAGTTCCTATTAATGGCCCAGCAGACGTCGCTATTTCATCTTCTACCGGTCACAATTTACTTTCAATAAAAACTGAATGAGTTTTGGGCACTTTCTGTTTTCGCTGGTTTAAAGTCTTGTCGTGATATGCGTTTAATAAATTATGGTACCATTAATTATAAAATTAACGATAAAGTAGGGTATGTTTCTAGGGTTTCTACTGGTTCTCTCGCTGCGTTTGCAGCCAATAGCAGTCGTTTCTGGTAGAATTTTTGGACCAGAAGTTCAAAAATGATAGATTTCAATTCTGCAAAAAAATGGCTTCAAAGCGGTCTGTAGTTAATACCACAGAGAAAACGCTTACAGTGCATAAATGTTCTCAAGCCAGGTTATTTTATTGTGAAGAAACCCTCTCATCGTGACTCTAAACCAAATAACTAAAACCAGAAGAAATGTCCAAAATAATTCCTTCCTTGTGCCCTCAGCTCCAGCAGGCACTTCCAGGCAGTAAACATAAGCAGGACTTCCACAGTGGCTAGGTGTGTAGTCTTGACACAGAGTCTTGCTTAAGAGTGTCTGACCTACATGGCTTTAAAAGGACAATACGGGCATCCATACCGGCAATGTCTATTCACAGCTTTGGCCTGATGTATGTATGTACATACAGACCAACTTGATTCAAATGTCACCAATCTAGAGGTGAAACTGTTAATCAAACCAATTGATTTAATTGATACAATTATTGATACAAAGTGTGACAGAGCAGCGGTATGGTCCTTTAACCCATTTACGCAAATCTGCGTCACTTTAGATTTTAACCACTTTAACCATTATTTTATGTTTTTGAAAATCCACTTGAAAAAACATTTGTTTCAGGTTTTTTACCCAATTCTATAATTGTCTTCTAAATCCTTCTTCTAAATCAGTGGTTCTCAAACTTTTTCATGTCAAGTACCCCCAAAATTACATGCATTTGGCCGTGGACCCCCCATCTCAAAATATGTTGTTCCAGGGACCACCCAGAAGCAAATTATTTGAGTTACAAATTCGCTTAAAAAATAAATAAATAAATAACAGATCTACAAGCTCGCAGCGAGTGCTATTTATCATTAGTTAAAGCATTCAATAATTCTAGGCCTAACTGAGTTAATCCTAATTCTTTTCCAAGTGCTTCCCCTTGGGGAACACATGGGACAGTCAGTCATCATGGGACTTCCCTGCAGGGGTGGGAAAAGTACTCAAATGTTGTACTTAAGTAAAAGTATCAAAACTGCAACGTAGAATTCAAAATGTACTTGAGTACAAAAGTATTGGCATCAAAATACCAAAGTACCAAAAGTAAAAGTACTCATTATGAAGAATGTCCCATGATTTTCAAAATTATAAAGAACTTTTGAAAATAGCAGATCTACAAGCTCACAGTGAGCTTGTAGATCGTCTACTTTCAAATGGCTGAAATGTATGTAGGGTTGAAGTGTTTAATGCATGTTAATTTGTAATAATAATCAAGCTACAAAGTAACTATTAACTAATGTGCACAAATAAATGTAGTGGAGTAAAAGTACAATAGTTGGATCCGAGATGTAGTGAATTAGAAGTAAAGGTATTGGAATTTGGAAAAACGCAAGTACAAATACCTCAAGACCTTACTTAAGTACAGTACTCAAGTAAATGTACTTAGTTACTTTACACCACTGTTTCCCTGTTGACTGCCTCTATGCTATGATACCTCCAGAGAATTAAGCTACACTGAACAGTGACATCCTACTGTAGTTAACCACTTTATCCCTGGCATACCTGTTTTGGGCATGTCCTTGTTGTTGTGCATTACATAAAGGTTTATAGGATAATATATATATATATATATATATATATATATTAGAGATGTTACCGATCAATCGGCAATGGATCGGATCGGGCCGATCAAAGCGTGATCGGTGATAATCGGTGGTTTAGATCAAAAGGTAAATTCACCGATCCGATCCGATCGGTGCATCCGATCAACCAGCCGTTCAGTATGCCCACTTGAGGCCATTTTGGGGTATTGATTTCCACAGTGCTGAAGGAATAATTAGTTACTGCTATGATAATAAATACATAGTAATGCTGGTAAATAACTATAAGGCAAATATATAAATGAATTCATGAGTGAATTAATTAATAAAGTTAAAACATTAACATTTAGAAAATATAAATAATATATAAATAATAACTTGATCGGATCGGTGATTGATCGGTATCGGGTGATCAAACTTTTGTGATCGGTGCTCGGTGATCGGTTCCAAAAAACCTGATCGGACCATCCCTAATATATATATATTCAAAAGAAAATATGAAAATAAGCAGAGCTATTTTTGCTATTATATAGCTTAACGACTATATCACTAGTCTATCATTTGCCCACCTCTTTTCCCCTCTACTACAACACAAGCTCTATTTGTCCATCTCTTCTCACCTGGCTTTAGACTGGAGCAGACTGATGATAACCCACCAGGCAAAGACCATTTTTCATATTTTAAATGGGCGTTACAGACCGCTTTGAAGCTACTTTTTTGCAGAATTGAAATCTGTCGTCTTTGAACTTCTGGTCCCAAAATTCTATCAGAAACTGCTGCTAATGGCTGCAACCGCAGTGAGAGAACCAGTAGAAACCCTAGAAATATACCCTACTTCATCATACATTTTATAATTAATGTTACCATGATTTACTAAACGCATATCATGAGGATTTAAAAAGAAAACGTTTACTAAGATAAGAAAATCAAGTGTAAGGTTCGCCAAATCCTCACATTGAGGATGCTCAATGTAACATTCAGCTTACATTGAGCTGAAGGTTTTTTGGTACCAGTAGAAGTAAAGGTGAAATAGCGACATCTGCTAGGCCATTAATTGGAACAGCAGCTTCAAGGAGAACCCGGAAGCAGCTTCATTTCCAGCAAATGAAACTTACCCCCTGGTCTCTACATTACTGCTTGTTTGTACTCATGACTGTACAGTATATTGTGCATGTTGTGTGTGTTTGCTTGCATGGGCTCGTTGTGAGAAACTGCATGTAGCTCCGCATGTGCTTGCATGTTAATGTGCGAGAGTGCGTTTGCGTCCCTGTTGCAGGCGTCAATAAAGTGACCATGCTGCGCATACCAGCGTCGACAAAAAATACACCTTGACATACAATAATCCAGGTCAGAGCCTGCCTCCGGCTCATGGACAGATATGGATTTTAAAGACAATTAACTAGAGAAATAAAAGGAGGGGGTGGGGGTGTATGGAGGCAGATAAATGTGAAATAGGAGGAAAGAATGAGAGAGTAAGAAAGAGTTAAATGACGGTGGGAGATTGAGAAATGGGAAGGGAACAGAGAATAAAGAAGGCAGAGATGGAAGAGTTTGGGAAGAGTAATGACCAATTTGTTAAACATCGACCAGGGCTGGCACGATTACAACATTTAAGATGGCGGTTAATTGTCATTCAAATAATTGCGATTAATGATTTAATTGTGTTTTTGGCATTGAACATTGGAACATAATATAATAAATTAAAACATTCTGTTTGCCTTTTAGGCTTTGTAATCAAAAATTGCCAATATACCAAGAAATTAATTACTGACTATATATAATTAATAACCTATGTATGTATGAGCTATAACTGAAGCTTGTAGATCTGCTGTTTCTGTTAATTTTGGAAAATGTATGAACATTTTGCAACATGAAGACGATTATGACGATTATAACAATTATGTAATTATGTAAGATAATTGCAATTAGGCTATTATGTAACAATTGTTACACGCCTAACATCGAACAATGGGGAACATCAGTGCGAGATTCTACATCCACCGGAATGCAATTGTTCAACAGTCATTGCACAGGGTGCTGTGATCTGTTCCCTCCCCCAAAACAACATCCATGCCACAAGAAATGACTTAAAATCCCAGCTTTCTTCTGTCATGCTTTGCAATATGCAAGATTATGCATTTGCCTAAAGTGTTAGTATAAATGAATCTCTCCTCCAGAAGGACTTTGCATTCGTAGTGTATTTGCTAAGGACAATCACATGCGTGCCAAACAACTTTTAACTAAACTTTTTTGTAAACTTTTCAAATGTATTTTCATTCATTTTATTGTGTGTGTGTGTGTGTGTGTGTGTGTGTGTGTGTGTGTGTGTGTGTGTGTGTGTGTGTGTGTGTGTGTGTGTGTGTGTATGTGTGTATGTGTGTGTGTGCGTGCGTGCGTGTGTGTGCAACTGTGCATGTGTGTGCACCCAGGTATAGTTACATGTGCAGGTGTGATTCTAACAAGTCAGCTATTGTGTAAGTCACATGAGTGTTATGTAGCCAGCTGATGCATGCAATGTTGTTGTCATGCAGAAACCACACCTCACTACTTCCGTGGGAGAAGGACAAAGGACAACTTTTTAAGAGCGCACACGCACACACACACACACACACACACACACACACACACACACACACACACACACACACACACACACACACACACACACACACACACACCACATTTAGCTGCACAAAGCTTACATATCGTACAGTGGAGTGCCTAAAGCAAACAAGGTCCTAATACTTCACTTTGAGCTCATTAATGAGACATACAGTATCTCATTCAGATACTGTGTGTGCGTGTGTATTTAAACAGTCAGTCAGTAAGGACAGAGAGAGAGAGACAGACAGAGACCGAGAGAGAGAGGGAGAGAGAGAGGGAGAGAGCAAGTCAAGAGAGCAAGAGGTTTTGTGTGTGCATGTGTGAGTGTGTGTGTGTGTGTGTGTGTGTGTGTGTGTGTGTGTGTGTGTGTGTGTGTGTGTGTGTGTGTGTGTGTGTGTGTGTGTGGTGTGTCTAGAGGGGGGCAGAGAAAGCACCTTGGCAGACAGGACTGCGCACATCAGACAGAGGGATCTGTATACTATGGAAGGGGCAGACAGGTGTTGTAAACAATACATTATGATGTGCATATAACTTAAACATTAATCGTGTTTTTGGAAGACAGGCAGAATTTATGGGACGAGTGGAACAGCCAATGACAAGTGCAGAATGTGAAGGGGGGAGGAGGGAGGGAGTGAGACACAGAGAGAGAGGGAGAGAGAGAGAGAGAGAGAGAGAGAGAGAGAGAGAGAGAGAGAGAGAGAGAGAGAGAGACGTCCGTGAGGTGAGATAATGCACTAATCTAGCCGGACGGCTCACCACACTGACAGCGAGAGGTCTACACAGGATGACAACGAGAACAGCAACGGTTTAATCAAGCGTGGGAAAGAGAGGAGAGGAGAGGAGAGGAGAGGAGAGGAGAGGAGAGGAGAGGAGAGGAGAGGAGAGGATGGTTGTCAAGGGTATGCACTATGCAGTAAGTTATACAGGCACATTGACATCCAGGAGGTAATGCGTAGAAATGAGCATGTGAGGAAGACAGACGAAGATACAGTGTGTGTGTGTGTGTGTGTGTGTGTGTGTGTGTGTGTGTGTGTGTGTGTGTGTGTGTGTGTGTGTGTGTTAGAGAGAGAGAGAGAGAGAGAGAGAGAGAGATCTTTGGGATAATCTACTGTTAGAATGTTCGACTGATGATATGGTTTAAATGATCCTTTATGACTATTTCTATGCATTTGATGTGTGTTGTCCTTGCATAGAAGTCTCTGTCTGTCTGTCTGTCTGTCTGTCTGTCTGTCTGTCTGTCTGTCTGTCTGTCTGTCTTTGTCTGTGTGTGTGTGTGTGTGTGTGTGTGTGTGTGTGTGTGTGTGTGTGTGTGTGTGTGTGTGTGAGAGAGAGAGAGAGAGACACACACACACACACACACACAGAAAGAGGGGGGGCAGAGGCACCAGGACAGGTTGTTGTTGGTAGATTTAAGTCGCAAAAGGGCACAATATATGATGCACAGACCATATCCACCCTGCTGATCAATCCATCCATCCATCCATCCATCCATCCATCCATCCATCCATGCATCCCTCATCCATCCATCTGCAACAGTGACAGCATAATACTTTATGTAGCTATAATCTGTATGTTCTCTTATTCTTCGCACAATTAGGCCTACCCATGTGCACAATTACCCACGAAACGTCCCGCGTTCCTCTGAACAGCGACTAACTTTACGCGCAACAATGCGCAGTGGCCAACATGTGCCAAACGGTGCGTACGTGGTGTGGAGACGCGTGAAGGACGGAGGTGGAGAAAGGGGACAGAACAGAACAGAACAGAACAGAACAGAACAGAACGTAACATGCAGAGGCTTGATTTCAGAAGGAAGCAAAGTCGGGGACAAATATGCATAAACTATTAACTGAATTTGAGGTGAAATGTGAACACTAGGGGGGGTGGCCACTGCCATCTCTTGATGCAGTGGTTCTCAAAGTGGATTCAAGGGACTCAGTGGGTTATTTTATGGGGGTCTAAACTCTAAATGGGCCCATACAAGTGTGTAACTCTGACAGTGTACAAATGGAACTAAATGAACCCTAGTGGGTTCATTTGGTTCCATTTGTACACTGTCAGAGTTAAGGGAAGACCTTGAAACGACGCCCCTGGGAACATGCGCTCACCCTGGCATATTTGGACGAGTAGGGGTCTTCGAACAGAGACCACAGGTAGGGCTGCCACACGGCCCACCAAGACTTCTTCTTGCCGTCCTCGCCCATGCACAGACGCTTCAGGTCGCCGTCCATTCCGGCGAGCGCCGGGTCGTCGTCTGGGTCTTCGGGCTCGGGCGTCTCGAAGCTGTCAAGGGCTTCCTCCGCGTCGCGGTGCTGCCTGTAGTTCATCCAGCAACACGCCTCCACGTCCGTCTCGTCGATGCCCCAGAAGGCGAGCTCGTCCTCGAAGAGCGGTCCGCACACATCGTTGGGGCAGTGGAGCTTGCCGGTGCGGTAGTAGTTGAGGATGAAGGAGAAAGTTGCTGGATGTCGGTCGAAGAAAAACTCGTCGGACTGCGGGTTGTAGTCGAAGTTGCTGAAGGCGTCGGGCTCGGTCAGCCAGGAGAGGCGGGTGCCGGGCAGCGTCTTCAGGGTGTTGCGGTAGGTCTCATGTCGAACGCCGCCGCAGTTTATCACGATCTTCTCGCTGTCTGACGCCGAACAAGTCATGGCTGCGCTGGAACATTATTCGGTCGGTTCGCCCGACTACTTGTTCCCTTCTTTCTTCCCCATGCACCGCCTGAGCCTCAATTCTATTTTCTATCCAGCGCTGGATGGGATGAGAGATGATGGGGAGGCAGGCGAGGAACGCAACGGGGGGAGGAGTCGAGAGAGAGAGAGAGAGAGAGAGAGAGAGAGAGAGAGAGAGAGAGAGAGAGAGAGAGAGAGAGAGTGCTGTGTGTGTGTGTGTGTGTGTGTGTGTGTGTGTGTGTGTGTGTGTGTGTGTGTGTGTGTGTGTGTGTGTGTGCGTGTGTGCGTGTGTGTGTGAATAATCATAATAATAATAATAAAAAATAATAATATCTCACATTTATAGCTTTTCTGAGTAGGCTTTATACCCAACTCTGTGTGTTGGAGGGGATGAGGCGAGTATTATTAGCTGAGGAAAGCATAATCTGAGTTCCCAGAAGTTATTTTTGTTTTTGCCACTAGGGGGAGGCAGGCGGGAAAGCAATATTGAAGAGGTGGTGTTTGTTTTCTTTTCTTGGGCTTTTATGCCTTTATTGATAGGACAGTAGACTGACAGGAAAGGGGGAGAGGAGTGAGTCGAGTGCACAGAGTTATAAGAAGAAGGAGAAAGGTCGAGTGACACGCAGCAAAGGTCGTCGGGATCTGGACTCGAACTCGTGACATGACATCCTATGTGGTATCACCCCAAAGAGGTGGGTTTTGGTTTGGAGGGTGGGGGCGACGGGGCGTCTCTGAGTGTTTTGGGGAGTGCATTCCACAGGGTTGGGCCAGGCCAGCAAAAGCAAAAGCTCTGTTCAAGGAGGTTTGCGTCATCAGACCTGAGGGAGCGAGAGTAGGTGTTTAGTAGTATTTTGAAGTGGATTCTTTCTAGTTTCTTTGACCGGGAGACAGTGTGGAGGACTGGTGTAAAATGGTCTCTGGAACGGGTAGGCCTTTACTTGTGAGCAGGCGGGCAGCTGAGTTCTGTATGACGTTTATTGAGGACTTTGGAGGTCGTGCCATGGAGGATAGGCAGAATGTGATGAAAGAATGGATGAATTTTTCAGCTGCAGAAAAGGGCCTGAGACGAGCAATGATCTTGAGGTTGAACTTGAAGAAGGACATTTTGGTGACTTGGTTTACATAGGTGTGGGGTGAGAATGATGCCCACCCAGGCAGGGCCGGAGTGGGCCTGTAATTCAGTCCGGGAGTCACACACCCTTCCAGGGTAGGCCTATATAAGTAGTCACTACAACAATCACTACTGTACAGTATGTCACAGGAGCAATCCATATGAAGACAACAGTAACAGTAGAGCATTATTCCTTTCCACATGGGTCAAGTAATCACCAAAAATATATACCAACAGTCACACAAAAGCGTTCTATATCCAATCCTGTGCTTTTCTATTCCCTATAGGCTACATACTGTATAATAACACCATCAAATATTGTCAACAAAATGTTTCCCTCAATACAACAGTCACAACAGGACTCCTAAAATAATGCTATACTATAGGTATTATGAAAACATGATTGTCTTATGTTGTCATCAAATTAGTTTAGAACAACAGCTAGTAAATGTATGTCAAAAGCAACTTTCAATTTGCGTGATACATGAACACTCAACTTTAACAGACTAGTTACTAGTAGCTTTGATGTTTATGATATACATAATACCAAAACAAACCACACATACTAACACTAAATGGAGGCTTTGGCACTAACAAGTAGCCTCACGCAAAGGTTATTTTTTTTACAGCTAACTATTCAGCCATATAGAGTAGCCTACCAACTTGTGTCATGTTATGAGCTAAATCTTTACAGCTTGTTAAAGGCTGGTGAGAATAAAATGCTTAGTAACATAATCCCTATAGAACATACAAATAAGTGAAATAACTCAATATCATACCAGTTATGTCCAACTGTGGACCAACTTTAATCTTAAGGAGCTGCAGTGTATATTACACTCTGAGTTACAGACCCATACGGGTCCATTTGGTTCCTATATCATTTAGCTGGGGACCCCTGGAACTCCCTCAAGGACCCCTGGCTGGGGGACCCTGGACACCACTTTGAGAACCAATGATTTAAAAGCATTCCTGAATATGTTGAGAAGAATCAGTGTTGTGCAACTTACTTGAGATGTGACTTGCTGGGGGCTTTGAATATATTTTTTAAAACAGTCCGTTCATCTCCACCACTCTTTTTCTTACTGGGAATTAGCTTTGGGTCCATATTTGATAAACATACACGACGCAAACTGCAATCAAAACAAGTCATTCACGTCTTGACCCTTAAAAAAAAAACTTTGATTAATACTGACATTTGGACCAATCCAACTAACAGGTGCCTTTCCTGTTTGACACTGCTGCCGCCACGCTGCTGTTTTTTACCAGTGCCTGCAGCCTCCATGAAAAACAAAACAAAAACTAGAAGCAGTGCTCTTCTGAGCACAGGTCTCCACCAGGGCAGGAGTCCTGGTGGCACTATAAATGTAGAAAGGGTGGCATGTGTTCTTCGCCAATCTTAGACCTTTCATGGAAATCGGATGCTGCATGCATGATTTGAGGCATTGTGTTCCAAAAATGTGTTTTGCTAAAGTCTACCTGCTGGTGGCACTATAACAGGTCAATGTGAAAAGGGTAGCATTTGTTGCGACCGAAGGTCCCATGCAGTATACCATGAGAAATGTCGTAGCTTGTCCGTCAGTACAGGAAGTGTCCGTCTTTCAGTCAGTACAGGAAGTGATGTCACGTGACATCACTTCATCAAAGATCAAACCCTGGATATCCATACCACAGATATAAAGAGCTAGATGCCTCGTTCGCCTCTGCAGTTAATTGGAGCGATGTGCAAAAGTTCTAGTCCGGACTTCCTGGAAAAACTAAGGGAACGCTGTCAGTTAAAGTGACTACTGGCCAATCACAGCATGTCTTTTCCGGGACTTAAACAAGGACTACAATTCAATTCAACAGAGCCAGTTCCGATGTTGCGCTGCTCAGCTGTTCTTACAGGCTGCATATGTAAAGACCAGCCCCCACCTGCCTCTGATTGGCTTACCGACTTCCGTATGTGTGACGCACGCGGAAGCAATGAACACAGAAGCGATGAAGATTCCCTTAGTTGCTCAATGCATACGACCCTTAGCCGAAGGAGGCGTGTACCTTTCTATGTCTATGATCCATACTGTCACTGTGACATCACTTCCTGTTCCACTTTCTGATGTAATCAATCCCAGGCCCTAACTGGCCCAAAAGCCTGCTTTACTCTGATTTACACCCTACCTTCCCCAAAAACGTTAATATTAAGTCCATATATGTAAATGGATATATATTAATAGAGGATAAAATAAATAAAATGTCCATATACAGTATGGGCATTCCCAGATGATGCCCTGTTAGGGTACACATTATGCCCAAATATGGAGATCCCAAGGCATCAAACCCAGGCCCTAACTCGCCAAGGCCCTGCTTGGCTTTACCAATATATATCACTGGCCAGATGGCAAAGGCATGGCTCATATCTGTGTGACTGGTTCAGATAGGGATCTCCATATTGTATATAAACGGATACATATCTATCTATAAATGCGACAAATCTCTGTCTGTCTGTCTGTCTGTGTGCGTGTATGTAATCCGCGTATCTCGAGAACCGTTCGTCCCACCGACTTCAGATTCGGCACGCGCGTTCCCCGCCGCGGCGCGGAGTGCAGTGCCGGGCCTCGGCCCGACCCGACGCGCGGTTTTCCCGAAGCGGCGCGAAACGTTCGGAATCTCCTTATGCGGCACTGATTGTTGACATCAGGCTGTTCCGGAGGAAATCGGCGCAATCGCTGACTCATTGTGACATCACTTCATAAAAGGCTCTGACATCACGTACACCACATGAGTCAACAAAAAATCTCTGTGAATCTCTGGCCCTGTTACAGATGTTATCCAAAAATCATGCAGATCGGTACACAGTATCTCTGTAGCCGTTAAATGGAACGGGTATTTCTTACATTGATGCTCCTACATATTAGCATGCAAGCACCAGTTAAAGTTACCTTCCATCCCTCATACACTGTGTGCACAGTGCACATCCCATAACCCACACACTGCACATCATTTCGGAGCTCATATCTTTGAACGGGTAAGGGCTAGTATTAATAAAGGATAAAATAAAATGTCCATACAGTATGGGAATTCCCAGATGATGCCCTGTTAGGTTACCCCTTTATGCCCATATATGGAGATCCCCAGGCATCAAACCCAGGCCCTAACTCGCCAAGGCCCTTCTTGGCTTTACCAATGGTCGCATGTCACCCTGAGGTGTCTTACTAGTTCCTAGTGGGAATATGTGTGGCAAATTAAAACTGAGCAATCCTGCAAACTTTGGAAGCCAATATTAGCCAATTAAGATGGAATATGAAATATCAGACGCATCGCTCTTGATCACAAGACTATAGAGATAGTGTGTACTGATTTGCATGATTGTTGAGCCTCTAGTCTAGGGAGTGCGCATACAAAGTTTTCTAGTTATTAGCTGGTAACAGACGGACGGACAGATGCACGGACGGACGGACAGGGGCGAAAACATACTCTCCCCCATGCCTTCGACTGGTGGAGACAAAAACAGAACGGGAATTGTCCCGTCTCTCCCCGACGGACAAACCGAGAGTGTGCCCTGCAGGTTGCGGACTTGGGTGGAGGGTGAAAAGTCTTGGGCAAAGCAGGTGAGGGAGTTGGGGCTGATGATGTTGATTTCCGATTTATTGTCTCCACCAGCCGAAGGCATGGGGGAGAGTATGTTTTCGCCCCTGTCCGTCCGTCCATGCGTCCGTCCGTCTGTTACCAGCTAATCTCCGGCGCCGTTGGCCCCGTTGCTGCCAAGCTGTGCACACACACTCCCTGGATACCAACTCAGAACCTCTGCCCCACATTTTTCACATGGGCTTGTTCTAGCACCACCAGGAGGCTGATTTTTGCTAAACTAACTTTTGCCAGTACTCCTACAAATTTTGTCCAAAAATCACGCAAATCGGTAGACAGTATCTCTACAGTCATGTGATCTTCATGGATCTGTCCGATTCTCCATATTCCATCTTGATTGGCTAAAACTGTCTTCCGAAGTTTGCAGGATTGGTCTGTTTTGAATAAAATGCCTGCAATCATGAACGCAGTGTATGTGCACTCACTAGAGGCCAAGGAAAAACCTGCCTTTTATAGCGCCACCAGGAGGCCGACTTATTAACACATTTTTTCCTATTTTTAGGAGTTATCCAAAAATCATGCAAATCAGTACACAGTATCTCTATAGTCATGTGATCAAGTCGGATCTGTCCGATATTTCATATTCCATCCAAATTTCCAAAGTTTGCAGGATTGGTCCATTTTGAATAAAATGACTTAAATCATGAACGCAGCTTGTGATTACAGAGAAATTCTGCACGCACATTCCCACTAGGTCAAGGAACAAATGCCACTCTTTTCACATTTTCCTGATGTAGCGCCACCAGCAGGTCGACTTTTGCCTAGCAAAATTTTGGAACAAAATGCCTCAAATCATGCATACAGAGTCACATTGCCGTTAACTGTCAAAGAAGACATGGCACCCTTTTCACATTTAGCGCCACCAGGACCTACCTGACCTGGTGGAGACGTGCTCGGAAGAGCACTGATTCTAGTTGCAGTTGAGTTTGAGAAATGGGAGGGACACAAAGGGACACCATGGGTAACTGGGGCAGTGGGGGAGTTGCAGTTATTGATGGAACTGAATTGTTGTCGATCGGAGAGGTAAGATGTTATCCAGGAAAAGGCAGTGCCGGTTAAACCAAGGGAGGACTGAAGATGGGTGATACGGATGGATATAATGATGTCGAAGGCGGCGCTGAGGTCGAGGAGGAGGGGGAACCGTAGTCAGCAGACAGGAGAACGTCGCTGGTGACATTTTGGAGAGCGTTTTCGGTGCTGTGTGATGAGCGGAAGCCGAATTGAAATGATTCATAAAGGTTATTGGAGTGACAGAGCCCATAAATGGTAAATGGTGCATTTATATAGTGCTTTATTCCAAAGCGCTTTACATAGATTGTGCATTACATTCACTGATTCACACACACATTCATACATAGATGGTGGAGGAAACCATGCAAGGCACCAACCAGCACATCTGGAGCAATTAGGGGTTCAGAGTCTTGCTCAAGGACACTTCGACGCTAACTCTGGGGGAGCAAAACTGGGAACATTGCAGTTCTCCATCCGGCCGCTCTACCGTCCACTCTACCCCTGAGCCACTGCCGCTACATACATTTTCTTAAAGAAATTAGGTGATAGCATCAAGCTTGAGAGCAGGGGGAACGTGGACAGTGGACACGGAGGAGTTTATGATATTGGTGATAAGTGGAGATAATACGGGGAGACAGGCAATAACTAAGGTGGAGGGGATTGGGTCAAGGATGCAGGCGGAGGTTTTCAGTTTATATCAGTGAAGAAAGTGAATGGGGGAAGGTGGAAGGGATGCCCAGTTCAGTATGTATGGAGTCGATCTTTGACTGAAAGAAATGAAAGGATTTTTTTTCCCCTGCCGGATTGAATGACGGAGGAGTATAGTGGGAGGTGCATGCGCTATTGAGGGTGTTTTTATATTGCAGAATGGTTCTAGTTGGTAGCCATGTGATTTGAGTTTGTGGAGTTGATCAGTATACCAGGGGGCAGAGTGGGTGTAGGAAACGGATGATTGACAGACAGACAGACAGACAGACAGACAGACAGACAGACAGACAGACAGACAGACAGACGGATGGACAGATAGATGTACAAAAAAGTATTTGGGAAACCATTTTTAATGAATGATGGTGACATGGTGCAGCTGTCCTGCTGGTTCAATCATTTTGTGCTCTGGCAGCACGGCAGTTTAACCTGAAGGTTCTCGGTTTGGCTCCTACTGGCTGCATCAAAGTGTCCTTGAGCAAGACACTGAACACCGACTGTCCCCCAGGTGCTGTTCAATATAACTGGCCACTGCTTCTAATTTTAATGATGGGTTAAATGCAGAGGACAAATACAATATTATGTGCAAATATGGGGCGAAAAACAAGGACAAGCACACTCACCATTTGACAACGTGGTTTCATTTGATTCTTTACTTTAAATTATAGAGAGGAACATAGAGAACTCTTTTGAAAACCTTGGGTGGACTTATACAGTATCTCATTCAGTCTCTCCTATCCTTGATGTCATTGACTCGATAGACTGTTTTCATGAGCGCTCCACTGTAGAGGGCGCCACCGACATTGCTGGTGTAAACAGTAGTGTAAAGTAACTAGTAGCCTACATTTACTTAAGTACTGTACTTAAGTACACTTATGAGTATTTGTACTTTACTTGAGTATTTCCCATTTTCAATCATTTTACTTCTACTCCACCACTGGCTGCTGTTAAACTTTACACCGCAGCAATAGCGGCGGCGTTCTCTACATGGGGAGCGCTCAGGAGAACGGTCTATAGGATTGAATGATTTTGAATCTTGTATGTTTTGCGTCTTTTTGATAGATACAGTGGAGAAAGAGAAAGGGAAAACAGAGAGAGCAGGGGAGTGGCATGATGAACCAAATAGTTACGGACGGCTGGGAATCAAACTGGGGACTTGTCAAGCATTGGAGCCCATGTGGTATCTGGTATGTGCCCTACTAAGCTATCAGGTAGCCCCCCCAAAACCTTTAACGTTAAGCTTCAATTCTGTTTACCATTTACAGTGTAACTACTGTACAACAGTAACAACAGTGTAGGTGTTATTGCATGTACTCTAATGACTAACAAGACATAAATACTTTACATTACTACAACAATTAAATGTTGGACCCCCCTCTCTTTTATGACTGCAGCCTCTGTGATTTGGAAATTGCAGTAGTTCATATTGCGATTTTGATGATGTTTCGATTAATTGTTCATCTCTAGTGGTCACTGACCCATAACTGGGAGGTCACAGGATTGATGCATGTCCTTCACCAGCTGATGTGTCCTTAAGCAAGACACTAATCACTGGCAGCTCATTCAGGGCAAATCTGTGCATGTGAGCTAAATCCCTCAATGTGTCAAATGTAAATCATATTATAGTACTTTTTAAGCCTAATTTAGGCCCCCGTCATTTGTCCTACAAGACTGTATAACTTGACATACCGGTAACTAATTTCTTTAGCATTCTTACAGTTCTGTTCTGTTATGTAAAGCATAAATTAGCCATTAGAAATGTTACATTTGGACCTGAAAATGGAAGTGAGTGACGTCACTACGAATGCCTAAAGTAGACGCAGCAATTGCCAGCTAACCACAAATTAACAAATGAGGAAAAGTTGCAAAAAGGTCAAAAGTGCTCAGTAAAATCATCAGTGTTCATGTATTCACGTTTAACTTAAGGGTGTACAAATGTAACCAAATGGCTTCATATGGTTACATTTGTAGGCTACATCTGAGTTAAATTGAGACCCAGGGTTTTACTGTGCATAGGGGCTATGATTGCTTTCAAGAGTCGCCGAATCATGATGCAGCAAAATG